>NC_140070.1:78493288-78795975 GCF_964194135.1 Talpa europaea
GTATTTGTCTTATCCTTTGATTGGTTTCTGGACCATTAGGATATTCTTAAGAATAGATCGTATTGGTCTACATTATTGATGATATAAAAATCAGCCCTAAAAAAAAAAAAAAAAGTGGCAAGTATTCTGATTTTCGTGGGAAGACACAAACTTTCTGTTGAGTGGGAAATAAACTTATGTGATTTTAGAGCCTACTGTTAGCATACAACCATGGGTACACAGGGACCCCAAATTGCCAAGGGGTACCTATCTCTGACCCTTGTGTCTCTTCTGAGTATCTCTCCATGTATCTCCTCCATATGTGTCCTCTCTTCTTTATTCCATCTCATTTTATGTAACTACCTAGTTCTTTCCCAGGTATTTCCCATTCAGGAAATCTGGTTCAAGACCTACTAGGAGTTGTAATCCAAAGCAGCTCTGTGTAAACTCTGTGTAAAGAGTGGGGTGAGGGGAGAGTGATCATTCAGTACACCTTTCCCCTTTCATAGAGATGTATTGATTTATCCGTAACACTCCCATGTTTATAAAGTTTATTGGGTTCAGAGATCTGGATAGTGCCCAAAGGATAAAGAATATTGTAATGAACCTTGCAAACTCTACAGCTAAGAAAGTCTTCTGCATTTTGAAGGCAGTGTATCCCATGCTTAAAGCAGACATGCTTATTCAGTGGTGTGTGATTGAGTGATCACTAAAACAAGATGGACATAAGACCTGAAACCGTAAAATATATAGAAGGAAATATAGGCGAAACACTACGTGATATTCACATCAAAGACATCTTTACAGACCCATCACCCAAAGCAGTGATAGTGAAGGCAAAGATAAACAGTTGGGACTACATCAAATTAAAGAGCTTCTGCACAGCAAAAGAGACAATAACAAAAACAAAGAGAAACCCCACCAACTGGGAGAACATTTTTGCACACAACACTAATGATAAAGGACTGATCACAAAAATCTGCAAAGAGCTGATGAGACTCAACAACAGCAAAGAAAATAACCCAGTCAAAAAATGGGCAGAAGAGCTAAAAAGAAACTTCTCTGAAGAGGAAATGCAAATGGCCAACAGGCATATGAAAAAATGTTCAACATCACTTGTCATCAGGGAAATGCAAATCAAAACTACCATGAGATACAATCTTACACCAGTGAGAATGGCACATATTAAAAAAAAAAAAACTAGCAACAACAAATGTTGACGAGGGTGTGGAGAAAAAGGAGCTTGTCTGGACTGTTGGTGGGAGTGCAAACTGGTCCAACCACTATGGAGAGCTGTGTGGAGATTTCTGGACCTACTAAACATAGAGCTTCCATATGATCCAGCAATTCCACTCCTAGGTATTTACAAAGGACACAGAAACATCCATTCCAAAGAGCACCTGCACCCCTATGTTTATAGCAGCACTATTTACAATAGCTAAGCTTTGGAAACAACCCAAATGTCCAAAAATAGATGACTGGATCAAGAAGATGTGGTACATATATACCATGGAATATTACTCAGCATTCAAAAAAGATAAACACATGCAATTTGCAGCAACATGGATGGCGCTGGAAGGGATCATGCTCAGCAAAATAAGCCAGAAAGAAAAAGAAAAATACCGGATGGTCTCACTCATAGCAGGAATCTAGAAAACTTAAATAAGGGACCAGGAAAATGAATAACTATAAGAAAGTGAAAATCAAAATCAACAAAGAATTATGAACCAGAGACACTCTATGGGGGCTAGGGGGCGGGAGGGGAGGGATTGGGGTCAAAATAAGGGGGGTTGCAACTGTATGGGTAATATAAAAATAAAATTTATTATAAAAATAAATAAATAAATACAAATCCCCCCAAAAATAAATAAAATTAAATAAAAAAAATAAAACAAGACGGCATACTAAAGCAAGTTCAGACTTCTGTGCAGCTAATATGGATGGAGCCATCTATATTATCCCATGATATTACAAATATCACTGTTAGAGAAATAGCCAGCTTCTGCCAAGTCTCAATAGGAAAGCCATATGTAGAACTCTAAAGTTATAGAAAACAGTTCCTTTGTCCTTATCAAAAAACTATAGGTTATTAAAAAAAAATCTAGTATGCTGTTGAGCTTTGATATATATGAAACATTTTATAATGAGACACCAAATTACCATAAAGCCAAAACTGTCCTGAATGAGCTGAATACGGTTATATGCACTGTGTTTCAGCAACAATCTGTCCTGAAACTGAAGTGAAAAATCTGTGATGAAACTGAACAGATCTAGAAAATACCATATGCTCCATAAACATGGGAGTCTCACAGACCTTGCGTGTTCTATTCTAATGCATTCATATATCTTCATCAGCAATGGGCCAGTGGTCTTATGGCAGAATTCCCAAAAATTAGGGTGGAAGAGGAAAACATATCCATATTAAGTGCAGCAGAAGTGTGTCTGACTGCTATGAGAATGCAAGGTGAAAATTGATTGCCTGTTTGGCCTACAGCCATACTCAGGTGTAGTCGGATAGATAGTGACCAGTGGAAATCCTTTCAGTGAACATTGTCTGATGGTCTCCGGTCATCCTCTTTGTATGGAGATAGACATAGCCTATTGTATGGAAGTAGACTTCACTTTCCTTGGTAGCTTTGTAACCAAATTCAATGGGTTCATTATCTTGGGGGAGGGGATGTCTGTGATGGAGTGCACAAAGGACAAGTATTTATTACCTAGTGACAAGAGAAGGAGACATTCCAAAGAAAATGTCTCCTACAGCGGATAGTGAAGTGAAGTTAAATTGGTTATTTAGTGTGTGAGGGGATCTTCAGGAATTTCTTTCTTTCTGGTGCTAATCTCTAATACTCGCAGCCAACCTCGACAAATATTTCATATCATCAGTGAGAAGGTCTGCAGAAAAACATACATTTTGGGAAACACAAAATTTTATCATTTATATAATTCCCATCTCATCTAGGTTATGTTTATGGACAAAAAGTGAGTGTACAAGCAGATCTATACCTGGTGAACTGGATTATGAGGGGGGAGAATCCCTTAACTCTTATTATTCCTGTGCTCACAGCTATATTCTTCCTCTTTAACATTCCTCAGTCTCTGAGTACATAGGGCAGAAAAGATATGCTTCTTTGCATTAAAATAAGATACTATTGGGCCTCCCTGGTGGTGCAAGGGTTTAAGCACCGCACTATGAAGCTATCCGAAGCCTCTGCAGCATGAGTTCAATCCCCAGCCTGCCAACGAGCAACCCACATGGCGCAGCAGTCCTCTCCTGCATTGCCCGCTGCTCCCCTCAGGAGTGTATTTCACTCAGACTGCCTGTTCTGTTCCCCACTCTGTCTCTGGTGAATCCTCTCACCCCTTGCATCTCTGGCCTGTACCCCAGCTCTTGTATGCATAAATAAATAAATCTTTTAAAAAATCTAATCTTGCTGGGTTTTGATTATAAACCACATTGTTGATAGCATTTAATAAGGGATTACAAATCTCTCTGTTACCTACCTTAAGAATTTCACTATCAGTACCCTTGATGGTAGCATAAGAAGAACACTAAGATTTAATAAAAATAATAATTATAGCCAGACTTAGTTCTTTAAATATTAAATAGCCTGATATAAATAATAAAAATAAATGATCTATTCCATCCTGATATAAATATTAAAAAATAAGTTATCTATTCCATCTGCTGAAGTTTAAAGAAAATGCTTCAAAATCACACTTATGACTCCCTATAGTTCTAAACTGATTAAAAAAATTAAATGGTAGAACCAGGGAATTGATTAATAAAATTTCAAAACATTTTTTGTAAATGGAGACCACACCTACATTGTAAATATTCAAATCAATTTGAACAGTATTTCCTACTTTCTGATCAAGTTTTCGTTGTAAACTGCCTAGTTGGCAAATCAACACAAATTAGGAAAATATTAAAATAAAATCAAGCTGTAAAGTTCTTTATAAGGAAATGAGTGACTATGCCAACATCAAGTCTAACTTACTAAAATAACTTTAGCCAACAAGTTATCTTAATTCACTCTGTAATTAAAAAAAAAAATGCAAGAGGTGAGCTTTCAAACTAGTACATTATCTACCAAGCATTTTAATCATTCAGGGAGCTAAATGCAAATCAAATCATATAAATAACCTATCTAATCAGTAAATATACAGCTTATGATGAAGAAAATACAAAAGTTCACTTAGAAACTATATTTTCAGTGAAAGTAAGTATGCTTTACTGCCTGATTTTGAGTTGGATGAATGAGCAAGGCCACTAGAAAGTTAAAGGTCTTCAAATAAATGGACTACAGCAACTAACCCTATATTTATTTGTGGCTTTTGACACATAATAAAGATCTTATCTTTTCCTATTCCAATAAATATGGATGTTCAAAATCATCAGAGATTAACCGGTTGCTTTGTCAAAGATCACTGTAGAAATATTGTCTATTCTTAACCTTTTGCTCTATGGCTACTGCCATCAGTATATTACTCAAACTGCACTCTCAAAATCACTGACAACTTTCTAATCAACAAATCCCATAATTCCTGACAATGAGAGAGCCAACATTTTAGAGGAAAATTGAATGAAAATATGTTTTGTGTTTATATTACCAATACTTTTTAATAAATACTAAGCTGTCTAGACAAATAAATTTCTTCAAGTGTTAGTAACTTTTGTTGGAAATGAATTATATAGTCAAAAGATAACTATAAAGAAGTCCATCATCTTGAAGAGCTAGATATGAAAATATAAGAAAACACATGTAATTTATCTTAAGGTCACAAGGGAATTTTAACTCTTTTAACTTCGGACTCAAAACAAAGACCAACTGTATAATTGAGCCAGTAGGTAAATTTGAGATGACTGAGGATGGGAAAATACTAAAGGTCATTTATGCCAAGAAGAGTAATATAGGAGATTAATTCCACATTAATTGAAAACTACAAGATTCATATTTTGGGGTGTGTGTGTGTGTGTTGAAAAAATATAAACAGACAGATACAGTTCCTGTTAGTAGAAGCTCATGGCCCATGATTTTAAAAGCTCAATTTAACTTAATTGAGCTTTTTTAAAAATTTATTTATGCATACAAGAATTGGGGTACAGGCCAGACTTGTGGGGGATGAGAGAATTCACCAGAGACAGAGCGAGGAACAGAATAGGCAGATAGACTGAAATACACTGCTGAGGGGAGCAGTGGGAAAGTCAGGAGAGGTCTGCTGTGCCATGTGGGCAGCTCCCTGGCCAGGGATCAAACTCTTGCTGCAGTGGCTGTGGATAGCTTCATGGGTTGCATCTTTATCCTTTGTCACCAGGGAGGCCCTGAGCTTTAATTGTATATTAAAACTGATGGCATTGGGTATGTCTGGAAGAAATGGGGAATTAAATATAAAATGAGTTTCCTCAAGAACTTGTCCATTCTCTGGCCAACAGGCATATGAAAAAAAAAAAAAAGTTCAACATCCCTTATAATCAGGGAAATGCAAATTGAAACCACACTGAGATACCACCTTACACCAGTAAGAATGGCACATATCAAAAAAACAAGCAACAACAAATGTTGGCAAGGATGTGGTGAAAAAGGAACTCTCCAACATTGCTGGAGGGAGGGCAAACTGGTCTAACCACTATGGAAAGCTGTCTGGAGGTTCCTCAGTCTACTAAAAATGGAGCTACCATACGACCCAGCAATTCCGCAACTAGGGATCTACCCAAAGGACACAAAAACAGTGATTCAAAAGAACACCTGTACACCTATGTGTATTGCAGCACTATTTACAAGAGGTAAAACCTGGAAACAACCCAAATGCCCAAAAATAGATGACTGGATCAAGAAGATGTGGTATATATACACAATGGAATATTATTCAGCAATCAAAAAAGATAAACTCATGCCATTCGCAGCAACGTGGATGGAGCTAGAAAGAATTATGCTCAGTGAAATAAGCCAGAAGGAAAAAGAAAAATATCGGATGGTTTCACTTATAGGAGGAATATAGGGAAACCAAATAAGACATCAGTGTAAAAAAATAACAACAGTACAAAACACAACAAAGCAAAAACAGGGACATACTGCAGGGAAGGAGAAAGGAGAGTGCTCACAGGGAGGGAGGGAGGAGCACAGGGGACTGAGGTGATAATTCACAGGTGCATTGGTGAAGGAAGCTCTATGGGGGCTATACCTGGGGGGGGGGAGCAAATATTGTTTAAAATTGAACAATGATGTAAAAAAAATAAAAATGAGAGATTTTAAAAAAAAAAGAACTTGTTCATTCTCACCCAGTGCAGTTTTAAATTTATTGAAATCTAGATGTTTACTAGAACTTTCCATATCATAGGTTTAGTAATGAAATAGAAAGTATATACAACCCCAAAAGTAGGCCAGGCAACTCCCTGTCCTTATTTGTTTTGTTTTGTTTGTTTATTTGTTTCCGAGACTAGCAGTGGGATTTTTGATGTCCATAAAGCATTTCATACACTAAAATTTAAATTGAACACACAATTTTGTCCTATTCTCCATTTCTTCATATTTTACCTGGTTTCATTTGGGGAAAAAGTAAATCCAGTCACACACTTCAGAGCCTAGAAATCAATCTTCTTGTTATTGTTTTGTCTGTAATTTTTCCTCATTCGGCCATGACATTCACAAAAGAAAATACTATATAAAAGAGAAACTTCAAGAGTAAAGTGTCTTAATGGAAATATGACTCAAGAATGAGCTGTTAATCTACACAATTAAATTCTGACTAACAAATCACAATGCTAATAAAATCATTGAGCATTCACAAAACATTTCATTTTAATATTGCTTATTGAGTTCAGATATGCTAGTTATATATATATATATATTTATGAACTACATTCATTCAGTTCCTAGAATTGTATCTGAGATATAGAGATATTATGACCACTCTATATAAATCCAGGCTAAGCATCTTAGAATCCACTAGAATGGTGTAGCCATGAGATCAAGGGCTTTTATGGATTTTTATTACTGCTGTGCACTGGTAGGTATTCAATAAATATTTGTTAAAAGAATTTAGTTTAGTTCCTTTCAAGTTAGTAGGCTAGTAGATTGCAATTTTTGTTTGCCTTTTATTATCCTCGGAATTGAGGTTTAAAAAAAATACAGAAGTCATACATTTATAACTGAGGAGTGATTCAAGGGGATTCCTAAACAGAAATCAGTAAGAACAACCAACTACTCAGAATACGGTAGTAGAGAGGCTACATAAAGAAATGTCTCCAAGTGAATTAAGTGAAACATCTGGTAAAATCTAAGAATTCAACCTTGATTTTCACAATTTATAAAAGCTCTCATAACAGCATTTGGTGGTTGTTAATATAAATTAGCCAAAGATGGCCTCTCTATATTGGCTTGCAAATTGTTTACTTCTTCCCAGCATGCTAAGGCTTGTTAGCTTAAAGGCCTGCAGGTGACAAATGCAAATTTTACATACCCAATTGTTTTAAACATAGCCCAGATAAGCAGATTTCAGCCCTGTAGAGCCTTCCTACTTTGCATAACCCATGAAACTAAGCCCAACATCTGTTAGCTTTAGATAAGATTAACTTCAGAACCATAAAGACCCCAAGCCACTTCTATTCCTTTGGATCTCACTGACCCAGATACTGCCCAACCTAGACTGGTAAGCCCCACCCTGATTCCTGTCTCCCAGGAAATTTCCCTGACTTTGAATGGTGACCCCCTCCATAGCCCCTAGTCACGTGTTATAAGGGACCTACCCTGCTTACAAGTCTGGCAAACCTGTACCCAAATAAAGCTTATATGTGCTATTGCCACCTTGTGGTCATATCATTGTTGTGGATCAGTCCCTAAATCCCTCAAACCTACAATGGGGTTGTGGAAATAAGGAGGGTCTAGACATGCAGTTGACTGCCAGTGGGGCACATTCTGTCAGAGAAGTAGCTTCATCTCTGAATACAGTGCTTCTTGCAGAATTACCTCCAACTAAGATACAGAGGAGGAGCATGTTAGTCCACTCATTTTCTTCTCAAATATAATGAAAATCCATATATACACAGAAATTATGCAACACAATAAAATAATCAGAATTTACATTTAATGTATCATACTAATAGGAGAAAAGAGAGATGATGATATAGTGAAGAACAGATTTAGACACTTAGCATTGACCTTAATGCATACATATGCACATGTTGATTCCTAAAAATGAACACCTGTAACATTATAATCCAACATTGCTTCTAGTTAAAAATTTATAAAAATAAAAAATGCATGCATACACAAATGCATATTTTGTAATTCAGCCTTTAAATGATAAAGTAGCACAGAACTTGTTTTTACAAAAAAAAAGTAATTCTTTGTGAAATTTCTCTTTAAATAAAAATTTTACTCTTTTATTTCACCTAGCAACATGTTACAATTTAAAATTTTGTAGGTTATAATGTATTTAATGTATAGGTTCCATGCTTGAACAGCTCTGAAAGACTTACAATTCAGAAACTTTAAATTAACATAGATAACATTTTCTTACGTCATTTTCATGTGACGGTTAAGGACAGAAATGAAAAGCAAGGAGGAAAACAAAGTGACTTTGGTCTTGTGAAAAGTGATATTAATAGCCATATTAAAATAGAGCAAAAGAGAGCCAGTGCTTAACTGTCCTCTTTAAACAGGATCTGACACTTGCACTGAACCAAATTCCCAATATTCCAAGAAATTAACAGGAATGAAAATGTCCTGTTTGAATGGTCTGATAAAGACAACTTTTATCTTATGACCTTTCATCTGATCAGTTTATCCTGTGACTCCTTTATCTGACTATTACCTCACTCTTTATTACCTCATCTTTTTTTTCCCCCCTCTGAAGAATTCTCCAACCTGGTTTCCTCCTAAAAACAGATTTGAAGTTTCAAACTAAATCTGTATACCTGAAATTGCAGCTACTCCCAAATAAATAGAGATTTTCCTTTCATAAACTATTTCTTCCTAAATTTCAATATATGTAGTTTATTTGGAACTTTATCACTCCTTTGGTAAACATATTTCCTAAAGCCATTAAGTCAGGATAATTCAGTTTCCTGGCTAGGATGATTGACATTAAACATGGAAGAACTAGTTACCACCTAACCACAAAACACAAATTCTAGGCAAGAGAAAAATCAGATGAAGAAAGGTGTAAGGGCTGAGAGATGGTAGAGGTAAGGGAGGGAGGGAGAGAGAGAGGTAGAGGGAATGAGAAGGGATGGAAAGAAAGGCAGAGACACAGAGAGGGACCTAAGGATATCTGTTAAACTCATACTTATTTTTACTAAGCCAGTTCTATTTCATTAAATGTGACAATAATTATCCTCTTTCTTAAAACAATTTTAACAAATTTCCTATACTTGTAATACCAAAAGTTCTGACTGATACAAAAGTTAAAAATAGAAAATGAATTAGAAAAAAAAACTTTATGGAATTGTGTCACCTTTAGGATTGCTCATTAGGCTAAGTTCTTAAAAGAAACAATCAACATTCAGGTTATAGATTAAATATCCATAGGCCTCAGTGATAAGCCAGTAGATGAAGTTACTGCTTGCGGTCGCCTAGAAGTATATACCTATTTTGGGTTAACAGGATTCACCAGAGACAGAATGGGGAACAAAACTGGCAGACTGAACGAAATACACTGCTGTGGGGAGCAGTGGGCAAGACAAGAGAGGTCTGCTGCACCATGTGGGTCACCTCCCTGGCCAGGAATGGAACTCAAGCTGCAGTAGCTGTGAATTGCTTCATAGTGCTGCCACTTAAGCCCTTGCACCACCAGGGTAGGTATAACTGTAGAATTCTTTAGTCTCTTAAGATAAATCCCAAGTCAAACTGTCTTACATTGACTTTTTTTGATGATGGGGGTTATAATGGGAGAAGTGGCACCAATATGTAGCATCAACAATTATAGTAGCTGGAATGCATGGTTTGGTTGGGATCCAGATGCCATTTATTTAAGACATTTTCCTCTCGATCCTGTCCTGTTTGTTATATTTTTCTTACTTTGACTCTTTAATTGTTCAAAAAGGGCAAAGCAATTCTAACCATCATATGGGTATATTCATTTCCAAATATCCAAAATGAACCTTTGTAGTCTGTTGAAATTGACAAACTAGATTATGTGTTCACCCATGATTGTTGCTAGGGCAATGAAAGTTACTGATTGCCAAAAGAAAACCAGGGCACTTCTGTAGAACAGTAATGGAATCAGCATCTTTGTAATGCAAGAACATAGTGGAAAATTAAATTGCTGGTAACTTTAGGAAAAGAAGTGTGAGAAGAATAGATGCTGGGAAGTCAAACTTATCTGAATTTGAGTCTATGAGTTAGGATGAAGTTAAGAGTTAGGATGAAACTGGAAAACAAAATTCTCTCTTCTGTAAAGAAATCAAATTCTAATATATGTGTCTGTGTGTGTGTATGTGTATGTTAGATTAACATTTCAGGCAACATTTGAAAAATTAAACAAAAAATTGAATTCCTGAATTCTGTCCTAAGAATGCTAAGAGGGGTAGCATTTAAGGAATTCTTGTGATCTAGGTGAAAGACTAAGACAGTGCTGAGAACAAAAATAATTGAAGACCAAATCCAAATATTGACTTTGTAGCTTAGAAAAATTACAATTCAATTTGATTTATAGCAGGACTGTATTTTTTATGTGAAAGTGAAGATACTGACGAGGAAAGATGGAGCTTTTGCTAATTTTATGGGGATACTACAGATTAATTGAAAGGCATAAAAAAGAGCCAAATCCCCAAATTCCAATTAAGCATATCTCATTGTCCATCTGTTTTAGAACAGTGTCTTTCCTGATTGAAGATGTCCCTCGGTAAAGGATAAAGCCAAAGTTTCTCTTTCCAAGTGGTGAATGTTCAATCTCAAACAAATAAAATAAGACCTTGAATCAAGTGGAGATTATAATAAAATGTATAAGAGCAAGAAATGAAAATGTTATACACATTAAAAAACAGCATTTTGGCAAATACTCATCATTAAAATGTGGCAAATTTGTATAAATGGGATGTGAAAGATACTTAGCATAATAAAGAGGATTGAGACAATGCTATTACATTTGGAATTCATTGATATCTTCTGTCTATGATTCAATGTACTAATTTTGGGTAAGAATACAACAGTATAATAGATGTATTGCTGACCCATACTAAGTGACACTGAATAGTCAAAACTCCTAAACTGGAGTTCATAGTCTACATGAGCATATGTAGTTGTTTACAAAATCAAAATAAAGATAAATGCTGCCAATGTTAACCTCCCAATGGGATTCTCACCCATGTTTAATTCAAGTATCTTCTTCCATGTCCCCCAAGTCTATTGTAAAATTGCAAGGCCAAGAAGCCAGCTCAGCTTCTTCCCATATTTCTCTGCTCCTTGAACTTTCTCCAGGTCTCCTTCTTGCTCTCTATCTTCCTTCATTCCTTCTCCAGTCTCCTCTCCAGTTTCTCCTCCTCCCTCTTCAACTTCACCTTCCCTGGGTGGGACAGGGAACCTGGAAACTCTGCTTCCCCTGGGGACCACCCTGATACAGCTTGACAAACTTTTATTAAGTATTGGGAGCTTGGGTAGAGTATGTTGAGTTTGGATATGTCATACGGGTAAAGAGAAATTGACTCTCACCTAATTGTCCATCAAAACAAGCAATGCAAAGATGCAATATACTTTGGGTATTGATCAGCCTTTTACCTCAGGTAGCCTGAATTTCCTCTACAGTTATTTTTTTTTAATATTTATTTATTTTATTTTACAAGAACCAGAGTACAGACCAGATGTACAGGAGGGTGAGAGAATTCACCAGAGACAGAGTGGGGAACAGAACAGGCAGACTGACGAAATACGATGCTGAGGGGAGCAGCGGGTGAGACAGGAGAAGTCTGCTGTGCCATGTGGGACCCTCGCGATCAAACTGGCACTGCCGAGGCTGCAGACAGCTCCACAGCGCTGCACTCAATTGCCTGTGCCACTAGGGGAGGCCCCTCCTGTACAGTTATGCCAAACAAATGTGCCATGATTCCATAGATAAAACATTTGCAAGAGTTTAACATTATTGAGTTAACCAATAATAGATTTTTTTTCTAAATTTCACAATAGAATGACTATATATGCAGCTAATACACAAACCAGCACTGACATCTTTTTACACTTATATTAATCAAGTGAGCGTTTGTTTTGTTTTTTGTTTTGTTTTTTCCTTTTCTCCACTTATAATCATGGAGACAGTCTTCTACTACTGCATCTACATACTGTTGTTTTGGAGTCTGCAGAACCTTACTGAAATAAGTTCTTCCCCAACTGTTTCACTTCTATTTCACAATAACCTGATAACATGCAAAATATTTAGAACAACATCTTTGACTGTCACAGAACTGAGGACGAAGTCTTAAGACATCATTGGGATAAATCAGCAACATGTTCTAGGCAGAATCTAAACTGTGCTATAATAGGAGATGAGCTTGACCAGATGAGAAATTGCTCTGAACTTGATTGCACTTTTTAAAATTTAAGACTAACAAAAAAAAAAAAAAAAAAAAAAAAAACCAGCAACATATGCACAGGAAAGAATTAGATGAAACACTCTTTACAACCTGTTCCTGAAAATATGTTCCACATAGCAACAGCAGCATTTTGGAGTCTGTCTAGGATTGGAGAATCTTACAGTTTACGAAACAAGGGAAGACAGGGCAAAAGGGTAACAGGGCAACAAGGCAGGAGGCCAAATGGAAGGATCAAAATGGCCACCTATGTGCCAGGATCTGAGACCAGAGAGCCTCCAAAAAGACCCAAAAACCCAAAAGGCCAAAAACCAAAACTAAGGGCTATAGAAATGTAACACTCACACAGTAGGGGCCTATGGGATGGAGCCTAACAAAGGAAGTGCCCAATGGGACGATGGGTCACTGTCTATGGGTTCTTACCCACATGCACAATTGAAAGAGACCGTGGACTCCAGGAACAACAGCCATGGTAACAGGGGAAACAAAGAGCTTACTATATCCACAAGTGGCCAGATTTCTCACCAAGGTAGCATCAGATGGTCGTCACCAGTCACCAGGAATGCTGGACAGCAATGGCCAGTAGTGATGGCCACCACTAGTCCCACAGAGGCGGTGTCAGAGATACCCAGTGTTAACAGCTCTTTGGGAGTTGTTGGGTTATACCAACAGCTGTTGGGTTATACCAGGCCCAGGGCCTATGGTGTCTTTCAGGCAATGTCTGAGACAGGACAGGAGGTCCAATTTCTGCAAGGTCTTCAGCTTCTCTTCCTCCATGGAGGTCGGCTACCGGATGCTTCTTTTCCTCTTGTTTCTCGGAGTTCAGGAAAGGAGTCTTTCCTTTCTTTCTTCTTCCTTTGGAGGCTGTAACTCTCTTCTTCTTTTCAGTGGCTGGGGTCAGCTGCTCTTCCTTTGGAGGCTGGCGTTGTGTCCTCTTCTTGTGGGGCTGGCATTCTCTTCTCCCTCAATTCCCTTCAACCCTGGATTATATCCTCTTTCAGGATGCCCCACCCACAAGTCTGATTGGGCCATTTTTCAATCCTATGGCAGTTTGGACCATTTACCAAGCAGCCCATGGCATCTGGCAGGTCCATTTCACAATCCAGGAAGTGTGATTTACATAAAAGTGCTCAGAGGAGCAACTGCCACAACTGACTTGTGGTAAGAGACTGGATCCTGGTAAGGGAAGTCTGAATGGAACATTTAGCACCAATCAGTTCATAGCTCACACCTGATTGGTCCATTCCACGATCCAGGAAGTACACTGTTACATAAAAGGTCTCTGAGGAGCGACTGCCACAACTGACTTGTGGTGGAGCAGCAGGTTGAAAGAAAGCCTCTGCTCCTGCCTGCTCCCACTGCTGAGGTGGCTGGGTTCTGGTAACAATTACCACTGGGGTCCAGTCCCTTCGTGGCTGCCAACTCTTTTTTTTTTTTTTTTAAGATTTATTTATGCATGCAGGAGCTGTGGTACAGGCCAGAGATTCAGGGGGCTGTGAGAGTATTCACCAGAGACAAAGCAGGGAGCAGAACAGGCGGACGGACCAAAGACACTGCTGAGGGGAGCAGCGGGTGAGACAGGAGAGGTCTGCCTCGCCATGTGGGTTTCTTTCTGGCCGGCCGGGGATCAAACTCCTGCTGCAGGGGTTGTGGATTGCTTCATTGTGCAGTGCTTAACCCATTGCGCCACCAGGGAGGCCCCAACCACCAACTCTTGAATCAGACTATTTATTTAAAAAAGCTTCCTGGCTTCCCTGGTGTATCAAGCTGTTGAGCGCAGCGCTGTGAAGCTGTCCACAGCCTCTGCAGCGCCAGTTTGATCCCCGCTGCCTGAGGAGCAACCCACCTGGCGAGCAGACCTCTCATGTCTCGCCTGCTGCTCCCCTTAGCAGTGTATTTCGCTAGTCTTTCTTTTCTGTTCCCTGCTCTGTCTCTGGTGAATCCTCACACCCTCCCGCGCATCTGGCTTGTACCCCGGTTCTTGTATAAATAAAATAAATCTTTAAAAAAGTAAATAAATAAAAAAGCTTCCTAGACACTACTTGTCAAAGTTCACTAGTTCATAAGATGGTGATAAGGAAGAATGATGTTATTTTTTTCATGCAAAGTATTTATAAAAATTCACGTGACTGTTAAGAACTGGAGAAAAAAATCTTAAGACATCATTGAGATAAGTCAATAAAGCAGCTTTTTTTCATGTGACAAGTCAGACTGCTAGTAGTGACCAAGAGTTTAAAATTTTTAGCACATATATGCTTAAATTTTAATAAGAAAGATATCAGATAAATAGCATTCAAGATTTATTGGCATGTTATGAATACTCTCTGGCTTTCTCTCTCATGCTCTCTCTAAATATATTCATGAATACACACATACATACACAAATATATACAGATATGTATATATATATGATTTTGCTACATGATACATAAAGGCATACTCTTATTTAAATGATCAATTCAGCATCATATGTCTTCTTCATTCTCTAACAAAATATTTTTATAAGTAAATGTACAATGTAAGTGAAGAATTTTATCAAGAAATAGAATAGAGAAAAAAGACACTATTTGGGAAAAAATAAGACAGCTGAGTGGGTCAAGGAGGAATGGATAGTCTTCTCAGCTAAAAGAATAAAAGAAACTACGATAGGCAGCTCTTGGCTGATCCAGAACAATGGGAGTAGACAAGCCTTGACTGATTAAGGCAGGCAATTTAGTGGTTTGGGATTTTGAGCTTTGACATTTCAGTGCCAATCATAACCAGGAGTATGTACCCCAACAGCTGGGATACTTCTAATACCTTCAGGGAACAAACTTTTTTTTTTTCCCAGCAAGAACTTAATCCCTACTCAACTACTTTCTGGGCCAAAGGTTTCTCTAAGGCTTTACAGAAAAACTCATACCTAAAAAAAAGGCATTTAACTGTCTTACCCATCCACCCCTTTTCAATTCCCTGTGACCTTTAAAAAGTTGGTTGCACATTCACTTATTTTATAAGTCACAGTAGGTTCAAATTAATCTTAGCGATAGACTGTTTTATAACTAGTTTAAGGAATAGCAGAGAATTTAAAAAGCCTTGTCACTATCTCTGTCATAACAAAATGTTATTTTTTTGGAGCTTACTATATTTACTTTATTTCTATAAGTTCACCTTATAATTTATAGAAATTTTGTAAGCACACAAATGAAAAAATAGTCTTCTTTTGTAATGCATAAATAAAAACTAAGTATAGATTATTAAAAATAACATGCAAAGTAAATTTTGCTGTCTATAATTGTACTTAAATAACTTGAGTTAAGCACATTTTATACTCTATAAAGTAATTATTACGGACTTTTTGCTTCACAGGTAATGAATGTTTGCTTATCCAAATGTATTACAATTTCAAATTTCCTTTCAATCCTGATATAAGTATTAGAGTGTCTTAACATGCATCTCTGTATCTACCTGCACTGTCCAAAAGTCTGTGGGTTTTCTTGTTTGTTTGTTTTGCTTAGTTTTTGTAAAGGATACCGAATATCCAAGTAGCGTAAAAGAAACCCTTCCCTACCACTTGTTTTCAGTCTTATGTATTTACTCTGCCTAGAGAAAATCTAATTTAGGATACTGACTTTACCCATCTGTCCATCACATAAGCTTGTTTCAAGTTCAAATAAAATAATATTATGCATAGTTTTACCAAGATAAGTGAGTCAATGACTAAATTATCTGTCCAAATTTATATTTAATATTCGTAAAGCAATTTGTTTTCTCAGTTTAAAGGTATAAGTTTATCTAAAATAATTGATCCTCTAGGAAGAGCGCTGATTGGTCCACACTGATATAAGAAAACACTGAACTATACATTCTAGTCTGTAGACTGCACTCTACAATATACTTAACTCTTTGCTATTGCCAATATGTATACTTCATGATTCACATTCTAGATCCCTAGATAGACTGAGAGGAGAAGAGACATCTTCCTTCATATAGCCAGAGAGTTTTAAAAGGTGAATCAACAAGGTAGATGCCTTAGCTCCAGGAGATAGACAGAAGCCACTGAACAAATATAAATTGATCTACAAATAAAATAGGCAGCCACAACTGGTAATTAAAGAAAACATTTCCTAAAGCTCAGTTCAATTTCTTTTGAGAATTTTTAATAATGGCTTGGTCAGCCACAGGTAACTAGAAGTGTCAATCATATAATGGATATTTTCATATCAAATAATGCATGATTTAATGTTTTTTATTAAAAATAGCTTATTTTGTTATCTAAATTTAAGTTACTTAAGTTAATATTCCCTTAAGAACATAAAGGAAACAACTACTACAAAATAGTAAATAAAACAAAAAAACTAATTCAAAATATATAGACTGTGTCTTCAATGGTAGTAATTGATAAATTGGTTTCTGTGTACAATATAAATTGAGCATATTAACTGTAAGGTACTTTATGTTAATTTTATAAAATAGGGACATAAAGGCCTTGAAGAAGCAACCAAATGTAGGCTTTGAAGAAAGCTTGAATCTATATGAATTCTCTCAAGAAAACACAAGTGACTTTCTAGAGTGATTTTCCACAAAGGAATATCATTTATGTGTAGATTAGAAAAATCGGTAATCTTCATTAAATGGAATAGATCCCTGTGTTTTCTAAGTAAATGAGAGCAGAATAGACGTTAGTGTTGGTTTACAAATTGTCTCTATACACAGATTATAAGGAGAGGCCAAATAAATGACCATTCCAGATTGGCAGGTGGCAGTCTGTTTTGTTTATAGCATTTTATTGAAATAACATTATACATTTTTATTGACATGTACATCATTATAAATCTGCATTACTTAGTAATTACAGTTCTTTCCTTCAACCTAAATTGATCCCTTGAACCTAATTCTCCCACCCAATTTTCCCTTGATTCCTGGTAACACCAGATTGATTTTACAGCCTAAAAGTTTTTGTTTTATTTAGTTCTTTAATTTATTTAGTTTCTTTATATACTACATATAGGTGAAATCCTACTGCATTTGTCTGTCTCTTCCTATTCCTAACTTATTTTACTGATCATAGTGCCATCTGAATTCCTTCGTGACATCATAAATTGCAAGATTTCATTTTTTTTTCACAGCTAAGTGGTATTCTATTGTGTGTTTACCACATCTTCTGTTTTCCAGTCATCTTTCAACAGACACTTAGGTTATTTCCAGCTATTGGAATTATATATATTACTATTTATATATATATATATATATATATATATATATATATAAATGCTGCGATGACCATGCAATGCATATATCTCTTTGAGTTAGTGTTTTTGTACTTTTTTAGTAAATAACCAGCTGGGGTAACTGGATGAAATGGAACTTCTATTTTTATTTATTTATTTGTTTGTTTGTTTATTTATTTATTTATTTTTGCATAGAAGATCTGGGGTATGGGCCAGAGGTGGGGGTGTGTGAGAGGATTTACCAGAGACAGATTGGGGAGCAGAACCGGCAGATTTACTGAAATACACTGCTTAGGGGAGCAGCAGGAGAGGCAGGAGAGGTCTGCTGTGTCATATGTGGATTAGTTCCGTAGCCAAGGATAGAACTCAGGCTGTAGATGTGATAGCACTGAGACTTAACCACTAGGCTACCAGGGAGGCCCCTATTTTTAACTTTTTAAGGAATATCTATATTGCTTTTTATAATGGTTACAGCAATGGAATACAAAGGTTCCCTTCTCTCCAGATTCTCTCCAACACTTATGTCTCATCTTTTGGATAATAGCCATTTTTACAAGTGTGAGGTGTTGTGTCATTCTGGTTTTTGTCTGTATGCCCCTAATAATTTGTGTTGATTAATATCTTGTCATTTGTCTGTTGGCATCTGTATGTCTTTGGAGAAGTGTTTATTCAGATCCCTTGCCCACTTTTAAATTGGGTTGTTTGTTTTCTTTCTGTTAACTTTTGTTTATATATTTTGAATATTAAACATTTCTGAATGTATGATGTGCAAATATTTTCTCCCATTCAGTATTGTATCTTTTTTTATTGTGATGTAAGTTTTGCTATACAGAAGCTTTTTATTTTGATGTACATTTTTTTAAAAGATTTAATTATTTATTTTATACAAGAACAAGGGTACAGGTCAGATGCGCAGGAGGATGAGAGGATTCACCAGAGATAGAGCAGGGAACAGAGCAGGCAGACTGATGAAATACACTGCTAAGGGGAGCAGCAGGCAAGACAGGAGAGGCCTGCCCCACCATGTGGGACTCTCTCTGGCTGGCCAGGATCGAACCAATGCTGCAGAGGCTGCAGACAGCTTCACAGCTTGGCACTCAACTACCTGCACCACCAGGGGAGGCCCAATTTTGATGTACTTTTTAATGCAGTTTATTATTTGTATTTTTGTTTCCCTTGCTATTGGATATTCTCAAAGATATCTCTAAGTCTTCAATCCACTATGAATTAATATTTTTGTAGGTTTTGGATAGTGCTCTAACTTTGTTCTTTTTCTTGTGACTGTCAGGTTTTCCCAATACTATTCATTGATGAGACTGTCCTTTCTCCATTATGTATGTCTTGAGTTCTTTGTCATGAATTAGTTGCTCATATATACTAGGGCTTATTTTATAGTTTTAGTGAATGAATTTCTTTTCTCTTTGGCTCAACATGTAACGAGGTATTTAATTCTTTTTGAATCAATTGTCAGGTTTTTTTTTTTTTTTTGCTAAAATTGTGTTACATATGAGACATACCTGGACAGTCATAAGTCAAATAGATCTCTAGCCAGCCAGAATTTTAAGTTTAGGTATAGGCATTATGGTATTAAATAGTGTACACAGTCAAATGGTCACAATAACACTTTATTTTCTAAAGGCTGACGTGTCTCTCTGTGTCTGAACAGTGGACAGACAGTATATTGTCAGGATAGAGGAAAAGGATGAGGAGCCTCTCCAATTGCCTGGGTTAACCTTCATCATATCACATCCTCTTGATGAGTCCCTTCAATAAGTATTCTTACTATTTTGATTTTTATCAGAATAAATATGTGTACATGCTCCTGATTTTACTAATATATCTAAAAATCCTTTATAGAATATCCCCATTTTCTTTGAAGACTTTTATTGTTTAAGTTTTTAAATTTAGATATTTGATGTATTTTTAATCACTTTTTTGTATATAATATGAGGTAAAATTTCAACTTTTTTTTTTTTGCATGTGGCTATCCTGTTTTCCAGCACAATTTGATGAAAAGACTCTTCCTTACCCTTTGAATCCATATATTAATTCCCTAGAGTTGTAGTAAAGTGCCACAAACTGAATGACAGAGTTGTTGAGAACATATCAGATGGAGATTGACATGGGTGTTTGAAGTTTATGACATCTTCAAAAGTCTTATTACACTTCTGTACAAAAAATAATAAATGTATAGACAACAGAGAAACATATCTAAAGGCTTGGAGAAGAGAATTTCTTAAAATACTGATTAAATCATCTTAACAAAATGAGAATTCATGAGAATCCTCTCCATTTACATTTAGTTTAGATAAAGTAGAAAGACAAAAACTACATATTTTAAAATTAAAAAATAGCCCAGCAGAGTCAAAGTAAAACCAGATACTTATATAACAGGAACAAGAAATAAATATACTTTGTCAGAAAACACTAATATATGAGATAATTATCACAGTAAGGACTAACATACAAACTGAAACTGTAGGTTCAAAGAAAAATATAGTCAGCCTTTACAAAAAAATATGCTTATCTTTCTCATTATTAATTGCAACTTAGAATAGCAAATGTGATCTATATATAATATTTAGAATATCAGATTAGCTAAGACTTATAAACAATGCTGACAATGCTCTGGGAGAATGAAGTATTCTAAAATACTAATGGTGAAAGTTTAAATTCATTCAACCTTTACTTCCTATGAAAATTCTAAAAGTATAATCTGTAAGAGCTAACAATTCTACTGCTGGGCATTTATACTACTTATAAATTCAAACATGTCCAAAAAAATATAGATGAGGTGATACTCATTAAACATTTTTAAAATAATTTTTAAAAAGCAAGCAAAATTAATTAAAGAAAGCAAATTAAAAGAATAGGGGATCGATTATTTAATAATTACCAAATGGTGGACAATCAAATCATACAATAAGAGTAGTCACTTCATAACATAAATGAAAGAATATGTAAGGATATGCTCTTAATTTTAAAAATCAAGTTGTACAACAGTGTCCCAACATAATTTACTTTATTTTTAAGACTGTCTGATATGTGCCTATAAATTATGTGGAAATACCTAGGAAATAATGAAATGTTACTGTATCTGGGAAATATTCTTGTGATGCTACTAGTGTCACAGTTAAGCAAATCCTACTTATTACTATTTGCTATTATATATGAATATTTATATCTTATTATGTATTATTTGCATGATTAAAAAACCTAGTCTAAAAGTAAAATTAAATTAAAATATGTTTAAACAAAGTTTGAGCTGAGTTGATCAATTTGGATCTCACATCAGCATGCTCACTATCCTAGACCCATGAGACTCTGCCGCCACCTGTGGCAGAAAACATAAATTGAAGATAAAGGCATTAAAAAGATGAACAATAACAGAGACAGATTCTGAAGCTGAAAATATGCAGTTGCTATTTCAGAAAGTCACCTGGAATCATGTGGAAACCAGACTTTGTGCTGAATACAAATAAATATTTATTTCCATTGATGGATTCACATAACATTAGGGAAACAAATATAGCAGTGTCTCCAAGATTCTGTTTCTTTACATTTCAAACACAGTATGCCCCTCAACTCAGATAAAATATGGGCACATTGTAACTCACAACCGACCTTTTATTAATAGCTTTACAATTTTTTTTTCTAGACCAGAAATTTTATTGTAATATTGATTTTAAATCAAAACAGACATCCTTAGGACTTTCTGTTCTTTGCTTCTGGGTTTTGATTTCACATGCAAATAAATTTCAATGATTTAACTAGTAAAATGAAGTCAGTTAAGAAAAGATATTCAAACAGGTGCTTGCCTATAGGCAATTGGCATCTCCTGCCTATCCCTTTTATCCCTCAAGGCTAGATTCCCAAGGCCCTGTTGAGTCGGATTAGGTTAGCTTAGAAAAATTTCAATTTTGTGTACCCATCACTGACAGAAGCATTGAGTAATGAATAAAAGGAACCACAGGGAATAGTTTCAGGCTTCAGTTTCTGTCATGGGGAAAAATTAATCACAAATTGTTAGATACTGTAACATCATTTTTAAAACTATGATTTAAAAAGGGCACAATCAGCTAATTGAAACCAGAAGATAAATGCTTAATGTGTAAAGTGAAAAATGTTCTTTAAAGATTTTTTTTTCCTCCTATGGTTTAAAATATTCCCAGGAAGTTATAATGCAAGAAAACAAGAATCTAGATAAAACTGATCAGGGAAAATTGAAGCAAAAATTTTCTCAAATGCCAAAAAACCAGAAATGAAGCAACTGAGTAGAGTGACAATTACATAAAACCCACATTTATTCTGTAATCCATATTATGAATTTATGAAAGGCAATATAGCATTGCATATAGAACCTAGGTATACTTCTATGTACCTCCTTTCCCAGAGAGATCGGAACCCAAATTTGAATCAAACTTTTACTTTTAGGGATATATATTGGGCTATTCATCTTTGCTCCCCGGGATTTCAACTTGAGTGTTCAGAAGAGAGAGTATTGACAAAGGTATACTAGCAATATCTTTGTTATCATTCATAAGGAAGCAATATCATGCTTCAGTTGAAAGTCATGGAAGTATTATTATTTATTGATGTGCAACAAATTATCATAAATATTAGTAGCTTAAAAAAATACTTATATTCTCATATTTTCGGTGGACCAGAAATCTGGGCAGTCCTAACTGGTTCTTACAATTCAGGGTCACTCAAAGGACTACAAGGAAAATGCTGGCCAGAGTTAGTGAAGTCTTCATAAGTCGCCACTGGGGAAAGATCCACATCCAACCTCCCTTAATTATTGGCAGGATTTAGTTCTTCAAGAGATGTTGAATGGAGAACCTCAGTTCCTTGCTAGCTCTTAGAAAGTTGCCCTCAGTATGTTACCACATATGCTTCTCCAACAGAACAATTTTCTTTATCAAACTCACTAAGATTGTCTGCTAGCAATATGGATGTCACAATCTTTGTTAGCAATCATGGAAGTGACATCATGTCACTTTTGCTGCATTGTATCAGTTAGAAGGAAGTCACTAAATACAGGCCGTAGCACAGAGAGGAAAATTACAAAATGGCTTGAAATCTAAGCAGTGAAGATCATTGAAGATTATTTTAAAAATCTGTCTACCACAGAATATTTCAAAATAAAAGTGATTTTTCTTCTTTTTACATTTATGGTTGCTCTCAATAAGTGTGCTGAAGTAAAACTATATTGGCAATGTTGATTTCATTAAGAAAAATATGCCATTGATAATTTTTGGGGGGGAAGAGGAAAAAAAATAACTCTCTTGGTTAGTCTTATTTTCCTGACGATTTATTTAAGGCATTTTTCTATGCCTCTATTGTAATTAGTTGCAATGAAATATCTCTTACCAATAAAATAAAATTGGCAGTGGTAAATGATGTTTTGAAATATATTACAGCACCAAACCCTCCCTCTCAGTAGACTTTTGTGGAAAAGATAGCCAGAAAAAAAGAAAACCAATGTGGATTATGAAACATGTTTGGGATTGTTTTAATCTCATGTTGCTAATTTTGATGAAAAGACTTAATTTCAGATAAATAAATAAATAAATACAGAGGCGGAGCAACATGGTGGTGAGGAGACGCTGAGAGTAAGATCTCCCATTAAAAAAAAGTTAATAGGGAGGAAAAGCGGCAGGTCCCAGTGAGAACTGGGACACGGAAGATAAACGGACGGACGACTCCAGCAAACTACCCAAAGAAGAAAGTTGCCATAAAAGAGGACTAGAAGGGAGGAAAGAGCAGAACCCTGCTCCCCACCCCACCCACAGAGTCGGCACTCTCCGACCAACAGAAAGGAGGAAAACAACAAACTAAAACGACCAACAAGAACAAACTACGCAGCAAGCAGGACTGTGAGTGGAAAGGAACTATTTCAGCCACCACACCCCGTGAACTGGAGCGCAGAGAACCCTGCAGGGTTCGCTGCGGCGGTGAGCGAACGGCTCCGGGTGCCATTAGAGAACAACAGAGACTATGGAGACCTGCATACAGCCCCAGGCCGGCCAGTAAGCTTGTGCGGAAAAGCTGCACACTTGAAAAGCAAACGCGGATCGCCGCTGCCCAGGTCCCTGCGCCTGTGACCTAGGCTTGTGGGGAGATGCACGGGGACCATCACTGAGGTGAAAGCCCCTCACTGAGTAATCAGGAACCAGGTACCCAGGCACGGGAGCTGGGTGCAAAAGACTCCATCTTTGCTGACACTGAACTGGACCTGAGGGCTTTGGAACTGAGACCCAGGGCACGAAATTCGGGTCGTGGGTTCTCCACGACGGTGGGGCACAAGGCAGACACAGCACCCCAAAGCCGTTGAGGTTTACCCTACCAGTCCAACTCTGTTCCCTGTCCCACAGGGTGGAAAAATCAGCTCCCCAAGGGCTCAAGGAGAGATCTCTGGTGCCACCTAGCTACTTGAAACCAGCAGAAGGCTCCTGGAGGACTCAGTGGCCAGCTGGGAAGTTAGCCCACACCAGGCCCCTTCCGACCACTAGTCTGAGCCCACAGGGGGAGCGGGCACCCACGGCCGGGGCAGACCGGGCACGCAGAAGAGTGTGCCTGAGACTGGACGCACAGGGAGTGCGCCCCGCATCGCCATTTTAGAACAGGGACATTTCTTCAGTAAAGACTGCCTGCAGAAGGCTCCCTCAGGAGCCAGAGGTGAGCGGGGAATCTCTCCCACGCCAGGCCCCTTCTGGCCTGCAGTCCAAACCCAGAGGGGGAGCGGGAACCCACTGCCGGGGCAGACCAAGCGCACAGGGGAGTGTGTCCCCACATCGGCATTTTAGAACAGGGACCTTTCTCCTGTAAAGACTGCTTGAAATAGACAGATGGCCCCTGGAGGAGCCAGAGGGGAGCAGAGAAGCTCACCCAAGATGCCGGCCAGTCCCAGCAACACAGTGTCCCAATGCATACAACAAATTATAAAACAGACAGTAGGGAGTATAAGAACCACACGCAACCTAACAACTCCTCGGGAAAAAAGCACACCACAAAAAGAAAACCACCCCCCAGATTGCAACGACAGTAACTTGGAAGAACTTCTGCGCCTTCCACAAAGAGAATTTAAAATTGCCGTGATTAAAAAAATGACAGAACTCATAAAGGAAAACAATAATCAGAAGAAGGAAATTGAGTCCCTAAAGAGGGAAGCAAAAGAAACGCAGGAGATCAAAGAATTAATTGAGGAACTAAAGAACTCTGGGAAAAGCAATGAAAGCAGAATAGATGAAATGGAAGAACAAATAAGTACTCTTGAAGACACAGAAATAAAAAGAAACAAAACAGAAAAGGAAAGAGAAGTACGAAGGAAAAAGTACGAAGAAAGACTTTGGGAACTATCTGACTCCATGAGGAAAGGAAATATAAGAGTTATAGGAATACCAGAAGGAGAGGAGAGAGATGTAGGAACAGAGAATATATTCAAAGAGATAATTGAAGAGAACTTCCCAAATGTGAAGAAGGAGCTGAAAATTGATACACAAGAAGCAAGAAGAACACCAAACTTCCACGAAGAAAGGAAAAATACAGCAAGACACATAATAGTAAAGCTCCCAAGAATCCAGGACAAGGAAAAAATAATGAAGCTGACAAGAGGGAAGAAACAGATAACATTCAAAGGAAAACCAATCAGACTGACATCGGACTTCTCCGAAGAAACACTACGGGCAAGGAGAGATTGGAGGGACATTGTCAACAGACTCCAAGAAAACAGATGCCAACCAAGAATACTCTATCCCGCAAAGCTCTCCTTCCTCTATGAAGAAAGAATAAGGACCTTCCCAGACAAACAGAAACTCTGGAATTTCATTACGACTAAACCCCCACTCCAAAAAATACTACAAGGAATCCTAAAGCCAGAACCTCAGAGGGACGAATAACAAAGAAAGAAGGCCAAAAAAAAGTTATTAAAAGAATAAATAAATAAAAATCAAAGGAAAGACAAACACAATGGCAAATACAGATGCTAACATATCAATATTAACTCTAAATGTAAATGGACTAAACACTTCAATAAAAACACACAGAGTTGCAGCCTGGATTAAGAAACAAAACCCAACCTTTTGCTGTCTCCAGGAAACACATTTAGCTACAAAAAGATAAAAATAGACTCAAAGTTAAAGGTTGGAAAACAATCCTACAAGCAAATGGACCAAAAAAGAAAGCAGGAACAGCTATACTTATATCAGATAAAACATATTTCAAACTCAAAAAAATAAAAAGAGATTCCAACGGTCACTACATTATAATCAAGGGGACAATACTTCAAGAAGAAATAACACTCATTAACATATACTCACCAAACGAAGGAGCACCAAAATATATCAGACAACTGTTGTCCTCTCTGAAAACAGACATCAGAGAAAACACATATGTAGTGGGAGACTTCAACACACCACTATCAACAATGGATAGATCAACAAGACAAAAAATAAGCAAAGAAACCAAAGCTCTAAATAAGGACCTAGAGTATTTGGGCTTAACAGACATCTATAGAACACTAAACCCCAAAAAAACGGAGTACACATTTTTCTCAAGCGCACATGGATCATTCTCCAGGATCGATCACATACTGGGGCACAAGACAAACATCAACAGATACACCAAGATTGAAATCATACCAACCAACTTTTCTGACCATGAAGGCATCAAACTAGAAATAAACCATAAAAAGAAGGCAAGGAACTTTCCTAACTCATGGAGATTAAAAACCACACTACTGGAAGACCATTGGACTAATGAGGAGATCAAAGAAGAAATTAAAAAATTCTTTGAATTGAATGACAAGGAGGACACCAATTTCCTAAATGTATGGGATACAGCAAAAGCAGTAATAAGAGGAAAATATATAGCAATAGAAGCTCACATCAAGAAACAAGAAAGAACTCAAAGAAACAACTTAATCTCGAAGCTCAAAGACCTAGAAAAAGAACAACAAAAAACCCCAAAACCAGTGGAAGAAAAGAAATAATAAAAACCAAAGCAGAAATAAATGAAATTGAAACTAAAAAACAATCCAAAAGATCAATGAAACCAAGAGCTGGTTCTTTGAAAAAAATCAATAAAATAGACAAACCCATAGCCAGGATCACAAAGGAAAAAAAGGAGAAAGCACAAAGAAACAGCATCATAAATGAAAGAGGAGAAATCACAACGGACACAGCAGAAATCAAAAGAATAATCAGTAACTACTATGAACAGTTATATGGAAACAAGTTCAACAATCTAGAGGAGATGGACAAATTCCTACAACTCTACAATCACCCAAAGCTAGATAAAGAAGAAATAGAACACCTAAACAGACCAATTACAATTAGCGAAATTGAAATGGTAATCAAAAACCTCCCCAAAAACAAAAGCCCAGGACCTGATGGATTTACAAATGAATTCTACCAAACATTCAGAGACGAATTAGTGCCTATCCTTCACAAACTCTTCCAAAAAATTGAGAATGAAGGGACAATACCAAGCACGTTCTATGAAGCCAACATTACACTAATACCAAAACCAAACAAGGACAACACAAAAAAGGAAAACTACAGGCCAATCTCCCTAATGAACACTGATGCAAAAATCCTCAATAAAATTTTAGCTATCAGAATCCAACAATGTATCCATAAGATAATTCACCACGACCAAGTAGGATTCATTCCAGGGACACAAGGATGGTTCAACATACGAAAATCAATCAACATTATCCAACACATCAACAAAAAGAAATATAAAAACCATATGATAAAATCAATAGATGCTGAGAAAGCTTTCGACAAAGTGCAACACCCATTCATGATAAAAGCCCTTGAAATTCTTGGGATACAAGGAACATACCTCAACATCATAAAGGCAACATCTATGACAAGGCAACAGCCAGTATCATTCTCAATGGTGAAAAGCTGAAAGCAATTCCATTAAGATCTGGAACAAGACAAGGATGTCCACTCTCACCACTGCTTTTCAATATAATACTGGAAGTCCTAGCCAGAGCAATAAGACAAGAGAAAGACATACAAGGAATGCAAATAGGAAAAGAAGAATTCAAACTATCACTATTTGCAGATGATATGATAATATACGTAGAGAACCCCAAAAACTCCACAGAAAACTCATCAATTATTTCAGCAAAGTGGCAGGATACAAAATCAACATGCAAAAGTCGGTAGCCTTCCTATACACAAACAATAAATCTGAAGAAGAAGAAATAAAAAAAAATCCCTTTTATTATCGAAACAAAAAAAAATCAAATATTTGGGAATAAATCTAACAAAAGAGGTAAAGGACCTATACAAAGAAAACTATAAAACACTGTTAAATGAAAAAGAAGAAGACACAAAGAAATGGAAAGACATCCCCTGCTCATGGATTGGAAGAATAAACATTATTAAAATGGCCATCCTACCAAAAGCAATATACAGATTCAATGCTATTCCAATCAAAATTTCTATGTCATTCTTCAAAGAAATAGAACAATTATTGATGAAATTCATATGGAATCACAAAAAACCCCGAATAGCCAAAGCTCTCCTGAAAAAAAAAGAAGGGAATGTAAGCATCACACTCCCAGACTTCAAACTCTACTACAAAGCCATAATCATCAAAACTGCATGGTATTGGAACAAGAACAGACACACAGACCAATGGAATCAAATAGAAAATCCAGAAATAAACCCACAGATTTATGGCCAACTAATCTTTGACAAAGGAGCAAAGAATATGCATTGGAGCAAAGAAAGTTTGTTCAATAAATGGTGCTGGGAAAACTGGGTCGCTACATGCAAAAGAATGAAGCTTGACCACTACCTCACACCATACACAAAAATCAACTCAAAATGGATTAAAGAACTAGACATAAGACCTGAAACCATAAAATACATAGAAGGAAATATAGGCGAAACACTACGGGATTTGCACATCAATGACATCTTTACAGACATATCACCCAAAGCAGTGATAGTGAAGGCAAAGATAACCAGCTGGGATTACATCAAATTAAAGAGCTTCTGCACAGCAAAAGAGACAATAACAAAAACAAAGAGAAACCCCACCAACTGGGAGAACATTTTTGCACACAACACTAATGATAAAGGACTAATCACAAAAATCTGCAAAGAGCTGATGAGACTCAACAACAACAAAGAAAATAATCCAGTCAAAAAATGGGCAGAAGAGCTAAAAAGAAACTTCTCTGAAGAGGAAATGCAAATGGCCAACAGACATATGAATAAATGTTCAACATCACTTGTCATCAGGGAAATGCAAATCAAAACTACCATGAGATACCATCTTACACCAGTGAGAATGGCACATATTAAAAAAAACTAGCAACAACAAATGTTGGGGAGGGTGTGGAGAGAAAGGAACTCTCCTGCACTGTTGGTGGGAGTGCAAACTGGTCCAACCACTATGGAGAGCTGTGTGGAGATCTCTGGACCTACTAAAAAGAGAGCTTCCATATGATCCAGCAATTCCACTCCTAGGTATTTACCCAAAGGACACAGAAACATCAATTCCAAAGAACACCTGCACCCCTATGTTTATAGCAGCACTGTTTACAATAGCTAAGCTTTGGAAACAGCCCAAATGCCCAAAAATAGATGACTGGATCAAGAAAATGTGGTACGTATATACCATGGAATATTACTCAGCATTCAAAAAAGATAAACACATGCAATTTGCAGCAACATGGATGGCGCTGGAAGGGATCATGCTCAGTGAAATAAGCCAGAAAGAAAAAGAAAAATACCGGATGGTCTCACTCATAGCAGGAATCTAGAAAACTTAAATAAGGAACCAGGCAAATGAATAACTACAAGAAAGTGAAAATCAAAATCAACAAAAAACTATGAACCAGAGACACTTTTTGGGGGGTGGGGTGCAGGAGGGGAGGGATTGGGGTCAAAATAAGGGGGTTGCAATTGTATGGGGAATATAAAAATAAAATTTATTATTAAAAAAAAAAGAAAAGACTTAATTTCAACTTTGAATAAAAGAAAAAAAATTAGAAAAAAAATGTTTAAATATGCCCAGTCTCTGGCCTCACAGTGGCACACTGAGTTGAGCACAGCACTGTGGAGCTGTCCGCAGCCTCTGCTGTGTGAGTTCAATTCCCGGACGACCAGGAAGATACACATACGTCATGGCAGACCTCTCCTGCCTCACTGGCTCCTCCCCTCAGCAGTGCTTTCTGTCTGTCTGCCTGTTCTTCTCCCCGCTCTGCCTCTGGTGAATTCTTTCATCCTCCTGAACCTCTGGCCTGTTCTCCAGTTCTTGTATAAATATATAAATCAAAAAAAAAAGTGTGCTACTAATATGATTCTTTAATAAATAAATATGCCCAGTCTCCATTTTTAAACCTGACAATCAACTCCTTTTTCCACATCTCTGATCATTTTAGTTATTCACAAATCATAATGATAACTAGTGTTATTAATGAAAAAGAGGAAGGCTGACTACCATTTGCACTTTATTTTTTATTTTTTTTAAGATTTTATTTATACAAGAACTGGGGTACAGGCCAGATGTGTGGGAGGGTGAGAGGATTCACCAGAGGCAGCAGGGGACAGAACAGGCAGAATGACTGAAATACACTGCTGAGGGGAGCAGCAGGCGAGACAGGAGAGGTCTGCCTCACCAAGTGGGTTGCTCCAAGGCCAGTGGGGATCAAAACGGCACCACAGAGGCCGTGGACAGCTTCACAGCGCTGCACTCAACCACCTGTGCCACCAGGGAGGCCCTCATTTGCTCTTTAGAAACATCGATTGTCATTCCTTCATCTGTGACAATGGTTAGACGGGCTGTTACAACTCTTACAGACTTTTCTGCTAATTGTAGGACTTAAACTCCTCATGTAAAATTTCAGTTACTTAGGAATCTTCTGAAACTTAAGATTGCAAAGCACAAAGAAGTTACTGAAAGTTGTACTCCATTAGCATAATAGCACCCAAATAACTCCAGTGGATCCCCATCACCATCTATGATGAGAGGGGAAAACATATCTTTAGTTTCCTGGTTTACCATTTAGCCAATGAGATCTAAATAGATCAGAAATGAAAGAGGCATTCCTTGGATGTGCAAATTTGTAATTTCAAAACCAATTGCAGATGGAAGGACAATTAAAAAATATTGAACAAAATAGAAACAAAAAAGCAAAGGTAAACCATAAAATCAAAATGGAATGATAAAAACTTCAGAAGTGCTATTGATAGAGATAAATGATCAATAAAACAGGATATGTAATATACCCTATCTTGTATAGCATTATGATGTAACATGATATAAGATAGATGAGACAATAAAAATCAGTGGCCTAGGGTTTGTCTCGGCACCATCACTTCCAGGGCCTAAGTTCAATCCCTGGCCAGGGAGCTAACCTACATATGGCACAGAAGACCTCTCCCATCTCACCCAATGCTCCCCTTAACAGTGTATTTCATTAGGTCCACTTGTCCTGCTCCCTACTTTGTCTCTGGTAAAACTTCTCAGCCCCTTCACCTCTGGCCTACACTCCAGTTATTCTATGCACCCCCCAAAAAAAATCAGAACAAAAGGATGGGTAAAACATTAAAAAATCAGTCATTATAAATCACCATATCATCATAAAGGAAAGAAAACTCATGGTATCAATAGATGCTGAGAAGGAATTTGAAGATTTAATATCCATTTATGATAATTTCTTGAAAAACTGAGAACATGCTAAGAAAAAACCATGTATGTCATATATGACAAACCCACAATTAGTATCCTTCTCAATGGTGAAAAACTGAAAGCTTTTCCACTAATATCTGGTGCAAACAAGGGTATCCATTCTCACCACTACTATTCAACATAGTATTAGAAGTGTGTGTTAGAGTCATCAGGCAAGAGAAAGCTATAAAATCAATTCAAATTGGGAAAGAAGGGGCCTCCCCGGTGCCACAGCAGGTTAAGCGCAGCACTGTGAAGCTGTCTGCAGCCTCTGCAGCGTGGGCTCAATTCCCAGCCAGCCAGGGAGATTCCCACATGGCGAGGCAGACCTCTCCTATCTCGCCCACTGCTCCCCTCAGCAGTGTATTTCAGTCAGTCTTCCTGTTCTGTTTCCCACTCTGTCTCTGGTGAATCCTCTCACCTCTGCATCTCTGGCCTGTACCCCAGGTCTTGTATGCATAACTAAATAAATCTTTAAAAAAAAACAAAACAGCAAATTGGGAAAGAAGTAAAACTATAATTATTTGCAGATGACATGATAACATACATATAAAATTGTCAGTACCAGGCTTACACCAGCAGGGGGACCTGGGGTGGTGGTCTCTTCAGACCAAGGATGAGTCGCTTCCACCCAAGCCAAGGCTGATGCAACAGTAGGGAGGGAGGGGGAGAGAGGGGGAGAGAGAGAGAGAGAGAGAGAGAAAAGAGGAGAGAGGAGAGAGGAGAGAGGAGAGAGAAGAGAGAAAGAGACCCTCCCCTCGAATAAAGAGAGTTCCTGCTTCCAGCCAAGAGAGTGCTTGCGTCTTTTCATCCCCAGCCCCTCCGCAGTGTTCCTGAACCCCATCTGGCTGCAGGCAGGACCTGCATAAAATCCCAAAAACTCAATGGGGAATAAAAAAAAAAAATACATTTTGGCAAAGTGGCAGGATACAGAATAAACAAATAAAATTCAGTCACCTTCCAACATACACACAGTCAACTAGAAAAAGAAGAAATTTATAAAGCCACCCCATTTACCAGTTGAATGAAGTGCGAAGATTTTTTTTCCCAATTAGTGGGGTGTCTCTCTGTTTTGGTTAATGTCTCTTTGCTTTACAGAAGCTTGTCAGTTTGATGTAATCCCAGGTGTTTATCTTTGCCTTCACTATCACTGCTTTTTTTTTTTTTTTTTTTTTTTTTTTGGTGGGACCCTGGCTGGCAGCCAGGGAAGGGCTCTGCAGAGGCTGCGGGCAGCCTCCAAGCCCAGCGCTCAAGTGCTGCGCCAGCAGGGGAGGCCCTGGGTGATGAGTCTTTAAAGATGTTTTTGAGATGTATGTCTTGTAGTGTTTTACCTATATTTTCTTTTAGATATTTTATGGTTTCAGGTCTTATGTCCAGTTCTTTTATCCATTTTGAGTTGATTTTTGTGCACGGTGAGAGGTAGTGGTCTAGTTTGGTCTAGTTTATTTTATTTTTTTTTTTTGCATGTTTTCCCAACACCATTTATTGAACAAACTGTCTGTGTTCTATTGCATATTCTTTGCTCCTTTGCCAAAGATTAGTTGTTCATATAATTGTGGCTTTATTTCTGGACTCTCTATTCAGTTCCAATGGCCTGTGTGTCTGTTTTAGTTCCAATACCAAACGTTTTAATTATTATGGCTTTGTAGTATTGCTTGAAGTTTGGAAGTGTGATACTTCCTTTCTCCTTTGTTTTCATCAGTAGGGCATTAGCTATTCCTGTTTTTTTGTGGATCCATATGAATTTCATCAGTATTTGTTCTATTTCTTTGAAGAATGTCATTGGGATATTTATTGGAATAGCATTGAATCTGTATATTGCTTTTGGGAGGATGGACATTTTAATAATGTTGATTCTTCCAATCCATGAGCAGGGGATGTCTTTCCATTTCTTTGTGTCTTCTTTAATTTCTTTTAATAGTGTTTTATAATTTTCTTTATGTATGTCTTTCACCTCTTTTGTTAGGTTTATTCCCAAGTATTTTATTTTTTTTTTTGGTTTCAATTATAAAAGGGATGAAGGGACAGATCACAAAGATATACAAAGAACTCACAGGGCTCAACAAAAACAAAATAAACAATCCAGTCAAGAAATGGGCAGAAGAACTCAAGACATTTCTCCAAAGAGGAAATGCAAATGGCCAACAGGCATATGAAAAATATTCAACATCCCTTATCATCAGGGAAATGCAAATCAAAACCACACTGAGATACCACCTTACACCAGTAAGAATGGCACATATCAAAAAAACAAGCAACAACAAATGTTGGCGAGGTTATGGTGAAAAAGGAACTCTCCTACATTGCTGGTGGGAGTGCAAAATGGTCCAACCACTGTGGAAAGCTGTCTGGAGGTTCCTCAATCTACTAAAAATGGAGCTACCATACGATCTGGCAATTCTACCCATAGGGATCTACCCAAAGGACACACAAACAGTGATTCAAAAGAACACCTGTACCCCTATATTTATTGCAGCACTATTTACAAGAGGTAAAACCTGGAAACAACCCAAATGCCCAAAAATAGATGACTGGATTAAGAAGATGTGGCATATATACACGATGGAATATTATTCAGCAATCAAAAAAGATAAACTCATGCCATTCGCAGCAACATGGATGGAGCTAGAAGGAATTATGCTTAGTGAAATAAGCCAGAATGAAATATATATATATATATATATATATATATATATATATATATATATCGGATGGTTTCACTTATAACAGGAATATAGGGGAACCAAATAGGACATCAGTGTAAAAAAATAATAATTACAGTACAAACCACAACAAAGCAAAAATAGACAATTGTAAACCGGAGACTTACTGCGGGAGAGGAGGAGGGAGAGGGATGAGAGGGAGGGAGAGAGGAGCACAGGGGACTGTGGTGATGGTGCATGGGTGCCTTGGGGAAGGAAATTCTATGGGGACTCAGTCTGAGGGGGTGGGGAAGCAAATATTGTCTAAAAAATGTAAAAAAAAAGATAAATGTTAAAATAAAAACATTTTAAAAATAAAAATTTAAAAAGCCATTCCATTTACAATCTCACCAAAAATAATTAAATACAAGTGAATAAGGGAAATGATAAAACATTGCTAAAATAATTAGAAAAATACACAAAGAAATTGAAAGATATTCATTGTTCATGGATAGGGAGAATCAACATTTCCCAAAGCAATTTAGAGATTCAGTGCAATCCCTAAAAACTCCAATGAAATTCTTCAAAGAAATGCAGCAAAGATTACTGAAATTCATGCGAAACCAAAACCCAAAAAACCTGAATAGCCAAAGCTCTCCTGACTAAAAAGGGGAATAATGGAGGTATCAAACTTTAGACTTCAAACTGTATTATGTCATAATAGTAAAAACAACAAGGCATTGGAACAGAAACAGACAAGCAGATCTATGGAATATAAGTGAGAGCCCAGAAATAAAACCATTCATTTATAGACAACGAATCTATTACAAATTAGTATATACACTGGAAGAAGGGAAGCCTATTCAATAAATGGTGCTGTGAAAATTGGACTGCTACATGCAAAAGAATGAAGCTAGACCACTATTTCTTTTTTTTTTTTTTTTTTTTTGTGGGACCCTCGCCGGCAGCTTGGGAAGGAACTGGTGCTGCAGAGGCTGCGGGTAGCCTCATAGCCTAGCGCTCAACCACTGTGCCAACAGGGGAGGTCACTATTTCATGCCATATTTCATACTGGACCACTATTCCATACCATACATGAAAATCAACTCAAAATTTGTAAAAGACTGGAATTTAAGACCTGAAACCAATAAAATACGTGAAGAAAACAATCAAAATACTCCATGATACAAAATTCAGAAACATCTTTACAGACTCATCTCCAGCAGCAAGGAAAAAAAAAAGATATAAACAACTGGACTACATCAAACTCAAAGGTGCCTGTAGAGCAAAGGGACACCCCACTGAATAGGAGAAAATATTTGCATACCATACATATGACAAGGAACTGACATAAGTGATCTATGAAGGGCACATCCAACTCAACAAAAACAAAACAACCTGATCAAAATATGGGCGGAAGATCTAAATAGGCACTTCTCCAAAGAAGACATGCAGATGGCCAACATACATATGAAAAATAAAAAAAAAGTCCACCATCACTTACCATCAGGGAAATACAAATCAAAATGATGAGATACACCTCACACCTGTGAGAATGGCCTATGTAAAAAAATATATACCAGAAACAACAAGCACTGGCAAGGTGTGGAGAAAAAGGAACCCTGTTATACTGTTGGTGGGAATGTAGACTGGCCCATCCACTATAGTAAGAAGTGTGCAGATTCCTCAAAAAATAAAAATGGATCCACCACATGACCCAGAAATTCCACTCCTAGGTACATACCCAGACAACACAAAAACTAATTTAAAAGGGAACCTGCACTCCTAGGTTTCATAGCAGCACTGTTAACAATAGCCAAAATGTGGAAACAACCTAAATGCCCCACAACAGAAGAATGTATCAAGAAGATATGATAGAGGCCTCCCTGGTGGCGCAAGGGGTTAAACACAGCAATGTGAAGCTATTTCAAGCCTCTGTAGCATAAGTTCGATCCTGCCTATGGAGCTACCCACATGGCGCAGCAGACCTCTTCTGTCTTGCCCGCTGCTCCCTTCAGCAGTGTATTTCAGTCAGTCTTCCTGTTCTTTCCCCCACTCTGTCTCTGATTAATCCTCTCATCCCCTGCACCTCTGGCCTGTACCTCAGTTCTTGTTTGTATGCATAAATAAATAAATCTTTAAAAAAAGATGTGATAGATAGATATAGATTTATCTAGCCAGCTAGCTATCAATTTATCTATATACACATTCAATGGAGTACTACACAAAAATTGAAAAAGATAAGCTCATGCCATTTGTGGCAACTTAGATGGACTTGGAAAAAATATCCCTAAGTGATGTGAGTTGGAGCAAGAAAGATAAATATTATATGGCTTCACTTATATGTGAATCTAGAAAAAGCAAACAAAGGATCAGATAGACTTTAAAACCAGCCCTTGATAGCTGACCATAGATCTGACTCATCCAGGAGGGGAGGGGAGATAATAAAGAGGGAGGGGTGGAAGAGAACACAGTGGAAAATGGTGGAGGGCTATGAGTGTTTTCATGGTAGGAAAACTGTAGTAACCACGCTTGAAGAGACAAAAATCTATATAGTGAAAAATCAAAACAGGATGTAAAATATTGGCAACTCATTAATTAAAAAAAAAAAAAGAAAAAGAATCAGTTGTGATAGGGCCATCTATTCAAAACCATATGTTGTTTTTTTTTTTTTTAAGATTTATTTGTTTATTTATTTATACAAGCACTGGGTACAGTCAGAAGTGCGGGAGGGTGAGAGAATTCACCAGAGCCAGAGCAGGGAGCAGAGCAGGCAGAAGGACGGAAGTACACTGCTGAGGGGAGCAGCGGGCGGCAGGAGAGGTCTGCGCGCCATGTGGGACCCTCCTCCTGTGGCCAGGAGCAGCCGGAGATCGAACCGGCGCTGCAGAGGCTACAGGCAGCTTCGCAACCCAGCGCTCAACCGCTGCGCCACCAGAGAGACCCCAAAACCATATTTTTAAGACAGTTTGTTGTCATTTCATATAGTCTATGTAGATCAAATGCCCTACATGTGAAAATCAAGCTTTTATAGATATTAAAAATAATTATAGTTGTATAAGAATAATTGAAGGAAAGAATTTGCTATATATTCTAATCAGCTCAGCTCATTTTTCCTTCGTAAAATATCATAGACTGAGTGGCTTACACAAGAGAAATTCATTTCCCTACAGTCTGGAGGCTAGAAATCCAGCCAATTTGGTTGCTGTTGAAACCTCTCTTCCTGGCTTGCAGATGGCTGCTGTGTCCTCACAAGGCCTTTTCTCTGAGCATATGGGTGTGAAGGGAAGCAGAGAGCGAGAGTGAGAGCGAGAGAGAGAAAGAGAGAGAGAGAAGAAAGAAGATAAAGGGAGCGAGTGAGGCCCATTGTTTATAAAGCTACCAGTCCTATCAGAATAGTGTCACATATGTTATGGGCTGAATAGTTAGTCTGCCTTCGAATTCATATGTTGAAATTTCAACTCTGAATGTGACTGTATTTAGAGAAAGGGCCTTTAAGTTTTAAGGTTAAATGAGGTCTTAAGAGTGGGACCCTGATCTGATATAATTAGTATACTTATAAGAAAGAGATATCAGATAGCTAATCTTTATCTTTCTCTGAGTACACCCAACAGGTCATGTAAGTACACATGGAAATGGAGGCTATTTAGAACTCAAAAAACGTGGTCTCAGAATGAAACCTACCTTGTCAGCATTTTGATCTTAGACATTCCAGCTTCAACAGCACTAAGAAAAATGTTCTTGCTGTTTGAGTCACCCAGTCTATAATATTTTGTTATAATAGCCTGGAAAGATTAATAAACATCCTTATGACCTAATTTAATCTTTGTTACCTTGTACCTCCAAATACAATAAATGTAAATTCTGCAGGGCCACAATTCATTCCTTAGCACTATACAAACTGCAAAATGAACAAAGCAAAATTAGGAAATTGATTAATATCACATCAAATGAAATCATCCATATTAGAAATAGTCTATAAACAAAATATTACTAGCCATAAACTTAGAGGAAAGATTTTGAAAGTTTCAGTAAATAAAAAGCACTGAGAAAATATAAATAACTGCTACAAATCAATATTAAAAGACAAATAGCTGAAAAGGAAAAAAAATGTGCAAAGGATATAAACAAGAATTACTAAGCAAGGAAACACAATGGCCAATAAACATATGAAAAGACAACCATTTTGCATTACTATAAGGAAATGCAAATTTTGAAAAAATGAGATTCTTTTCATATACAGGTGGTTAACAAAATAAAAATGAATCTGGCAATATCTAGTATTTGTGGATGTTAGGGGAAAAAAGGTCTCATACACCTTTTGTTGAAGAATATATTGGTAAAGCCATAGGCTGTAAGATTCAGCTTCTAGGATAATGGAACACATGCATATTCTGTGATCTTTCCATTACACTTTTATTATATAAGCTACTGAAATTATCTTACCTATAGAAAACATTCCAGAAATTACCCTGAAATTGTGGGAGGGAAGATTGGGATTGATCCAAATATCTCCACCAGTAATGAAATAGTAATATAAATTGTGGTTTATTTTTGTAATGGAATGCCACATAGGATTTTAAAAGAGTGAACTAAATTGATATAAAACAACATAGACTTTTCAGAAAAATAGTGAATGGTAAAAAAAAAATAAAATAGCAATATAATTCACAGAATGTTAGCCTGAGTAAGATAAATTTTACAAAAATTTCTGTGAAGGCTGAAGATATAAGCATCTTGAGACCTGATAGTATGAAACATTTATCCATTCCTGCCTTCAGGAACAAACTTGAAGTGTTATATTTTATTATTTTTTTATTTTTAAAAGATTTATTTATTTATACAAGAACCTGGGTACAGGCCAGATGCGCAGGAGGGTGAGAGGATTCACCAGAGATAGAACGGGAACAGAATAGGCAGACTGACTGAATATACTGCTGAGGGGAGCAGCAGGCGAGACAGGAGAGGTCTGCTTCGCCATGTGGGATTCTCGCCAGCCGGTGGGGATTGAACCTGTGCTGCAGAGGCTGCAGACAGCTTCACAGTGAGTGGCACTCAACCGGCTGCACCACCAGGGAGGCCCCTATATTTTATTTTTTTAGGCTAAAAGATTTTTGGACCAGTACAAAAGGGGTAGTGTAAGTGAGGATAATATCTGTGCTGGACTCAGATTAGCTTTTGCTTGATTGCCTAGGATTTAACTGCAGCACAAATACTTAATAGTATCAGGCAGTCCAACTGCTGACCTTGAGACTAATGGAGTTCAGAAAGTAGAGGTGATTGGTGCATGCTGACCTCTGTTTGACCAGATGGATGCTGGTAATCATATTCAACACATCATCTCAGCTCTATCTATAGTGGCCTGATCCTTCCAAATGGACTATCTCTTAATTATGTTTGACCCTCATGATTTAATGAATTGTTTTTTGAATATAAAATAAGTTCAGAGATACTAATTCTTCGAAGTCCTAAAATATCCTTATATATTTGGAATGAAGACTGGGGTTGATTGGCTTTTGGTTGATCAAGTGGATGAGCAAGACAGCTAGGTTACTAGCTCAGGTTTGTGCCAGCAGCTGCTACAGCTTGAGAAGTGACTATACAACTGTTTTCTCCAGCAGCAGCTCTGGCCCTTTGCCAGCTGCAGGGAACTAAAACCCCTTGTAAGCAAAGGGAATCTCTGAGCTTCCTGGATGGGCTAGTTACACTTTATTTTTTTGTTTTGTTTTTATTTTTATCTATGCATACAAGAGCTGTAGTGTAGGCCAGAGGTATGGGGATGGGGGGTAGCACGGGCGGTGGTGAGAGGATTCACCAGAGTCAGAGTGGAGAGAATAGGCGGATTTACTGAAGAGTCTCACCTACTTTGCCCCTTCCAGCAATTCAGTGAACAGGACCATCTGAAGTGGTCATTCAGAAGGATGAGTATTTCCACTATCGGTATTCATTTAATTTTAAGTTACAGGCCTGAATCCAGGCCATGCTATTTCAAATCACTCTTCTAATGCTAAAAGTTTTATCATAGTCACCTGTATAACTAAAACACTTCTGCAATTTCCCATTTTAAACCTAGCATTCTGCTTACCACCTGGTAGCATAACTCATTTTTAGCCTGCCACTGACTTCCTGAATCTGTTTATCAACCTTGATTCCTCTTACAGCAGTGATAAGAACACATTATGCAGATGTCTTGAATTAGTTGAAGTTCTAATTGACAGAACACTTGAACTTGACTGAGAAGCTAAACATTAAATAAAATGTATTTATACCTTTGCTTATCTGCTGTTTGCATTTCTGTAAATGTTTACAAAAGAAAAATCTCAACCATTGAATAGCTTTTTATGTAAACTATAGAGACTAGTTGTTAGTTTAATTACAAACATTAGTTTGAATTTTTTTTAAGATTTATTTATGCATGCATGCAAGAGCTGGGGTGTAGGCCAGAGGTGTGGGTTGTGGGGGTGGGAGGGAAGAGAAAATTTACCAGAGACAGAGTGGAGAGCAGAACAGCCAGACTCATTGAAATACATTGCTGAGGTGTGCTGCGCCATGTGGGTCAGCTCATTGGCTGGGGATTGCTTCATAGTGCTGATATTTAACCTCTTTTGCCACCAGGGAGGCCCCTAGTTTGAAAAGTTTTGCACCAAAATTCTAAACTTTCATAGGCAACTGACTTTACTTATTTTTTCTTTATATTTGAATGTAAAATGTTTGTAAATATCTTTTTAACCATATATTAAATATTTAAAAAATTAGCAAGCAGAGTTGAAATATTTTATCTCTATAATAATGACTAACTTTGTATTTATTAAGTTGTCTCACACATTTTCATGTTCATAATTCTACACTCCTCTATCAAATCTTGCTGTAATGTTTCAACAAGTAAATTCTAGGAAATTTAACAAATAAATCATAAATTATTATTTTCTTGTCACTGAAGATTATTATGAATAAAGTAATAATGCTTTATCATTATGTAACTGATAGGAAATATGTAACTTTATATCAACTTTAATGTTGTATATCCCTGAAGTTAGTTCCCAAACACTTGAAGCTGCTTTTATTTTTCTTTCTTTTTTTTTAAGATTTATTTATTTATGTGTACAAGCGTTGGGGTACAGGCCAGAGGTGCGGGGGTTGACAGGATTCACCAGAGACAGAGCGGGGAACAGAACAGGCAGATTGACCGAAGTACACTGCGAGGGGAGCAGCGGGCGAGTCAGGAGAGGTCTGCTGCTCTATGTGGGTTGCTCCCTGGCTGGGGATCGAACTCATGCTTCAGTGGCTACAGATAGCTTCACAGGTTGTGTCATAACCCCTTGCGCCACCAGGGAGGCCCCTGCTTTTGTTTTTTGTTGATTTTTATATTTGCCAGTCAAGTATTTTTATTTACCATTGTTATTGTTTTTAACATTTTTAAGCATGATGTTTTTTTCTTTAATTTATGTAAAGATCACCTGCCTTATTTCCTAAAATTAATAGATAATGAATAAATCAGTCAATCAGTGAATTAATCATTCAGTATCAACCTGTTAACATTTTGCTCTGGTCTACCTTCATTGTTTTAATAATTTTGTACTAATTATACTAAATATTAAGGCAGAATGAAACATATTTTCTACACTGTGACACTGATAGAAATCCTTTTTGATAATCTGTTGTTTTTAAATATAAGTGTTAATTTTTTACTTTCACCAATACTGCTGATCAGCAAAGTACAGAGTACTGGCATTGCTGTCAGATTTGTTTCTTCATCACTGTTTCTCACACATATTACTATTAAAGATGCATTTAAATGTTTGAAGTCATCTGTATATTTTTGTTTGGTTTCAGATATTAAGAGCTGTTTTTATACTGAACATCATAATAATTTTTACGAAACCTATTTTGGCTCAATTATATATATATGCATATATGTATGTGTATATGTGTGTATATATATATATGCATGTGTGTGTATATACATATACACAAAAATATATTTTACTAGAATTAAATTAAAGAAATATACAATTCAAAACAGAGATGACCCCATAGATCTCATTATTAGTGCCATCTGACTAATGATTTCAGCCTGAACCCCTCTTTTGCAAAATATTCAGAATCTGTTTTGTAAGATCATTGTTGGGTCACTCTATCATAATGATACAAGCAGGATAGAGTTCAAGGTGGTGGAATATCTGCTAAGCATTTTCCATTCCTAACATTAGGAACCAAGTTTTATATTAGTAAAATCAACATTAATTAGAATGAAAGGTGAAGTCTTCAAAGAAAAGATGTTACTGGATAGAACTTAAAAGATTGGTAATACAGATAAAAAGAAAAAGGCCTAGTGAAGAGAATATTAAAAACTTAAGAAAATCAAATAAGCATAGTTCATTTTAAGAGGTGTGGCTGAAAATTTGTTTAAAAGAAAATATTTACATTAGAAAGCACTAAAAGATAAATCCTAGATAGGCATGCTAGGAAAAAAATTGAAAGCCTGTCTTAAGCATTTCTACCTATGTCATCTAATAGAATCAATACATGATTAAAAAATAACTATGAAACAATATTGTTGAGGGTTATTTGAAGGAGAACAACTTGAATAGTATCATTTGGAAACTCTGTGGCCATTAGAAGTGTTAGTTAATTGGGACTGAAATTAGGGTGATTATACTAAGAACTAAAAATGATTAGTACACTACTACTTTGTCCATTGTATACTTGGGAAATTATTTCCAAAGTTTTTAGAAATTACTAATTTGTTATGAGGTGTTAATAATTAAATATTCAAGGTATTGCTACTCGTTACAATAAACTCAAATATTCTAGGATCTATAGAGCATTTACTATTGTTTTATACTCAAATAACTTTTCAGGTGCTGCTTGTAGGTGAGTGAGTGTCTTCCACATTATAATTCAGGTTTTTATTTTTTGTATTTACCCTCTCTTAGGGTCTTGGATCTCTAAATTCATTCAGCAGAAAGATAAAGAAAATGTGGAAAAGACACCTTATTTCTGTTTCAACTGCATCTCAAAAGTAATGTAAATCACTTCCAATTATAATATTACTAGAATGCACCGTACCTGCAAGGAAAATGCTAAATATAGTCTGTAGTTAGACGGCTATTTCTCAGCAACAATTCTCTCTACATATGGAGGAAGAATTATGCATTTTGGTTTCTAGCAAGCCATCACTACTGTAGAACCATCTAGCCTTTGTTCTCATTTTTCCTATGTAATTTCCAGGCTTAGAAAGAATAGTCAAATATACCAGTTTATACATTGGCATATATACTTACACCATATACATATACATGAACATTACCAAGAATCAAGACTCCATAACTACAAGCATTGATTTACCTATTCATTCTATGGTAATTTATATAGTTTCTTTATTGAATCAGGCAATGTTGTAAGTGCTGTGTATATCTTGTTGAGACAATACAAAAATCACATATAAAATGGGTGATATTCTATTTGACCATATTGTTGTATGTATCAAAACAATTACAATAAATTTGCCCCAGAGTACAGCTCATTTTTTTTAAGATTTATTTATGCAAGAAGTGAGGTACAGGCCAGAGGTGTGATAGGTGAGAGGATTCACCAGAGACTGAGTGGGGAACAGAACAGGCAGATCAATGGAAATACACTGCTGAGGGGAGCAGTGGGTGAGTCAGGTGAGGTCTGCTGTGCCTTGTGGGTTGCTCCCTGGCCGGTCATGAAGTTCGTGCTGTGCTGGCTATGGATAGCTTCTATAGGTTGTGTCTTAACCCCTTGAGCCACCAGGGAGGCCCTATAATCCACTTTTTAAATTAATAGCAAAGCATTTAGATTTGAGATCCGGCAGAGTTTGTATAGATTGATAAATTACTGACACAACTCCATGGTACTAAATAATTCTATGAAATGTCTTTTTGTCTTGTTTTCTTTATTTTGTAAACTGTAATAATATCATCACTGCTTTATTGATTCATTTTTTTCCAACAAGAATTTATCGAGTGCCTATAATAAGCTAGGTCTGAGAATATATGAGAAAATAATTCAGACTACTTAAGTTTGTAGAGCTTAAATTATGGATAATATATCCAATATTTTTAAGTTATATATAGATAAATTATATACAGTAAGGAAGACAGAAAGTGCTTGGAAGGTTAATATTTTAAATAGAGTGGTCATGAAATTGGTATGTGAACATAAATCAAAAAGAATAAGAGAACAGGCCATGTGGTGCACTGTCAGAATAATATTCCAGACAGAGAATGTCCAACAAATACAAATATTATGAAACAAAAATGTGTTTAAGGAATGGGGGGAAACTACTTTCTAAGACTTCAGACTTAAGTTTCTAAGACTTAGGATATGAGAAGACTAATTACTAATCAAGAAGTCTTATCATTCCCCTGAGCTTGACTAAACTTTGTCCATGTTTCATACTATCTCTGGATCCCTGCCTTTACTTAAATCATTAACACTAAAAGACTTAAATTCTTTCTTTGTGTTTTTTATTTTTTTTTTTATAAATTTTATTGTTATATTCCCCATACAATTGCAGCCCCCCCATTCTGACCCCAATCCCTCCCCTCCCACCCCCGCCCCCCTAAAAGTGTCTCTGGTTCATAGTTTTTTGTTGATTTTGATTTTCACTTTCTTATAGTTATTCATTTTCCTGGTCCCTTATTTAAGTTTTCTAGATTCCTGCTATATGAGTGAGACCATCCGGTATTTTTCTTTTTCTTTTTGGCTTATTTCGCTGAGCATGATCCCTTCCAGCGCCATCCATGTTGCTGCAAATTGCATGTGTTTATCTTTTTTGAATGCTGAGTAATATTCCATGGTATATATGTACCACATCTTCTTGATCCAGTCATCTATTTTTGGGCATTTGGGTTGTTTCCAAAGCTTAGCTATTGTAAACAGTGCTGCTATAAACATAGGGGTGCAGGTGTTCTTTGGAATTGATGTTTCTGTGTCCTTTGGGTAAATACCTAGGGGTGGAATTGCTGGATCATATGGAAGCTCTATGTTTAGTAGGTCCAGAAATCTCCATACAGCTTTCCACAGTGTTTGGACCAGTTTGCACTCCCACCAACAGTGCAGAAGAGTTCCTTTTTCTCCACACCCTCGCCAACATTTGTTGTTGCTAGCTTTTTTAATATGTGCCATTCTCACTGGTGTAAGATGGTATCTCATGGTAGTTTTGATTTGCATTTCCCTGATGACAAGTGATGTTGAACATTTTTTCATATGCCTGTTGGCCATTTGTATTTCTTTGTGTTTTTTAAATGCATGTAAATCTGTTTCCATCCTTTTGACAGCTTTACATCCCAGGAAATGTCTTTCTCAAGCAAATGAAGACCATCTCTTTGAAATGTAATATTGTAAGAGTTAGCACCCCTATCTCCCATTCTTGGGGGGAGGGTAGGAAACTAAAATTTTTGTGGGAAATGGCTACAAGTTATAAAAAAAAAAGCCCCCCCACACACACATATACATACACCATGAAGAAAAGTTGGCTTTTTCTTTGAGGAAGGCCAATTTACAAATATAGTTAAATATAAGTCCCCCTAGCACAACTCTGAAATACTGCACTCCTTTGTTTCAGTAGAATTGAGTTCAGTCTCTTTCCCTATGTAATAGGCTAGAATAAAATGTTCCTTACCTGATTTATCTTGATAGTACTAGAAAACCCATTCATTGAGTTAAGGCTAGGCCAAGGCACAAATGGTCTTTGTGCCAGAATTTTGCCTTTCTTTTGAGTAAATAAGGACTTCTCTAGAAGGTTAACTAGAGGACAATTGTGATACATTATGTTCTAAAGGAATCACTTTATCATGTGGATGGTAGAAACTGTAGGTGAAAATAGAAAAAAAAAGTTAAAAAAACACTATTGTAATAATTCAATCAGTGAGTCTATAAGGAAATTTTCCAAGTGCACTAAAAACATTGGACAACATCTCATTTTCATTTTGTGTGAACAATGAAAAGACAATCCAAGGTAACAGTTCATGGACATTAGTTAATTATTTTTTCAGGTCGTGTATTTTTGGAGGTTGAAGATTGGAAGTTTTCTGGGAAAGATAAATTTGTTTTTATCCTCTCAGAAAAGTGACAGAATGTGAAGATGTTTGTAGCCTGTTTACTAGAGAGTAAGGACTATCTGGTTCATTGCTCAAAGCTGACATTTTAGGTGCCTGCATCACCTCCTTCCTTTATCCCTGTATAGGTTTAGTGGTTTTCTACATTGCAGTGATTCCTCCTTGCCTCACTGCCCCCTGATTTATTTGGTCTCAGCAATTCTAGCATTATAATAGCTCTTATATTTTATTCCCTTTATTGATGTTTATTGAACTATTGATGTGCTGGTTGATTTGTTAAGTTTCTGACTACTCATTGATTAATAGACTTGTTTAATTTTTCTACTTTAAGTTATTGAGTATCAGTCTTAAGGATACAGTAGTAATTCATTTATCAGTATATTCTAGAAAGAAAAAAAATCAGTGTTCTGTTTGGGTTTTTTAGTTAGATTTTGTTGTGTTAAAGAAATTATATTTAACATTCTATTTGGGACTTTCAAGTTATAGAATCGGGAAGGCTTGGGTAAATGATTCTGCTTTCTCTGAACCAAATATATATCTGACTTTATGTGTATATAGAAATGATATAAGAAGTGAACATGAGCCCATCTAACTTTATTACACAATATGCTGGGTAGATCCCATCAAATATATAATATTTTTCAGAAACCCAATCCTCATAAAGATTTCTTTCATATCACTTCCCAAACTATGCCTATCTTGAGTAATGAAAAAGTGCCACAGAGGTACACAGCAATACATGAGATGAAACCCCACAATAGCTATGGGGTTTTTTAAGAGCTCTACTGAGGTATGAAGGGAAATGTGAGTTCAGCTTCTATCTAACAGATACCTCATTTGAAAATCTGAATAATAATACTTATCTGTCTCTCTAGGGTGCTGTAAATTTAATTAGAATGTTATGATTCTTGAGAATCATGAATGAAAGTGACTCTACAAGAATAAATTTTGATTGCCATCCTTAATGCTTACACTGAAAAATATTTCTGTATTTTTTCCTGTTTTAGTTAACGATTGGCAATTTGTAATTTTAAAATACTGTGAACAACTTAGAAAAACTTTATGAAGCAAAATATAAAATCCACAAGAACAGGAATTTTCTTTGCTTTGTTCCCACTGCTATAATCCAACATATAGATAGGAATATGCCTGCCACTGCTCAGTTTATATTTGATTAATTAATATGTGTAAAAGGTATTTTGTTAGTACATGTATATTTAATTGTATTAAAAAACTCACCACAATATGTACCAAACTGAATTATTATCTACATCAAAAATCATACTATTCACATACCCATCCACCACATCACATTTTTCTGAGTAAATAATTACAATATGTGCCATAATACTTGCTCCATAAATAGTACTATTAAAATCGAAAGAAAGGTTGAAAAAATAACTTCTTTTTTGTAGGAGATCAAAAAGATCTAGATAATAACTTATTTCATAATAATTATGGTTATTTTGTAATATAAATTAAAGCCATTGGAATTGCTGCTTTAATTTTATGTTCTTGTAATTGATTGTTTATAAATCACTTATGTGTGTTGGTATTAATTTGTTTCTTATGTCTTAATGCATATACATAGGCCTTTCCCTGAATTTGCACAGACATTTAGTTTCATGAAATATCATCAAATTGGCATATCTTCGAATTTTTCACTTCCAAAATTCTCTGTCCCTTTGATTTGGATAGAAATCTGGTTTGTAACAGATATTTTTTACCATGGAATCATATTAAAAGTCTTAATGAACAAAAATAATGCTTTTTCATTTGAGTTGCATTTATGGAACTGGCTAAACTAACTCCTGTCATTCTGTCAGGTACCTAATCTTATAAAACTACAGAATGTGGAGGTAAATTACCTAATTATAGGAGAAATTCTTCCATTTGGACTTCTTCAAAACACAGCAAAGAAACATAAATAAAAAATAGAAAAATCAAAACTCATCACAATTATTGTTCTCTCTGAGAACTAGTATTTGAAATTGTTATTATTATTATAGTTGTTGTTACTGAAGTTGTTATTGTTGTTTTTCATTTGTGGTTCTAAGACTTGTGTGCCCTGTTCAGTTATTCTGAAAATCCTGGCCTCTTATCAACCAGCATATCTCCTTCATCTCACCTAAATGAGAAAACATATATCATTTTTTATATGTCCCTCTCACTTTCTTGGTAAGAATCTTATTTCCCTTTCAGCAAGCAGTGATCACTTTCATTCTCCAGAAGAGGTTCATCAATCAACAACTGCTTCCCTTTTAATGTGTTCTGAAATGCATTCCTGCCCCACAACATTTCCATTCAATTTTTATCAACAAATTATACTTTCTGTAAATTTTCATTACCGGAAATTTGGGATCTTCCAATTTAAAAAATATGGTATAAAATTGTCTTCTAGTATTAAAAGTAGAATATTCCCAGCCCATGAAAACTTACTTAAGTCAAAATGGCAATAAATGAAGAAGTAATTATCTGGAAAATATTTTGAGTGCTCCCAAACCAAAAATAATAACCTACTAATTCATACCAAATAATATATAAAACATAAAATAGCACTAACATACAGTAAAAGAAGATCCATTATGAAAAATACACAACGTATATATAAAGAGGCTTCTAATAAGGTACTTCATGATGCCTCTCTTGCTACTCATTGTGTGTGCTGTCCCAGTAACATCTTGCTGCAAAAACAAAACAAAACAAAACAAAACAAACCACTGAATGTTATTTTCACTTTCCTCATAAAAGCAGAAGTCCCCACTGGATTTCTTTTAATTAGTGAAATCAGTTAATCAATGCAAGTCTTTTGTAAATGCAAAGTAGTGTAATGCAAACTTTCAAGAGGTGGAGGATAAATACATTTAATGTCTAATTATCAGTTGGATGTTTACTGTATAAAGTGCATTATCACTGTAACAATATCATGGATTGTGTTTACAGCAGCAAGCTGGCAGTAAAACTTTTTGAACAATACTTTGGTTATAAAGTGCCAAACATAGCATTATTTACTATGGGAAGTGTATTTATTTCCAAGTTTGTGTAACTTATTTCTGAGGCTATCATGACTTGGATGTAGAAACTATTAATTACAGCAAAAATTATTTTTTTAATATATCTGTTATGAAGACCAGCAGACACCTCTCAAACCTGATACAATTGTATTCCATCTGTTTATATAAAAAACAAAACGTTTAATTCATTTAGCCTATCTGCTTTTTTCCTTCTTTTCTATATTATCTCTTATACCTTGATGCAATGTCTTATTGTTATCCAATTTTAAAGCGCCAGCCCTGCCAAACATGCCATAGACTATTGCTTCTTCAGTTAGTGTTACTTATTTTGGAAGTTCGGCTTACCTCTGTCATCACCATAAGCAATCCCAACACACTGATACTCTTGACATATTGATAACATCATCCCTACAATGGTACATTTACTCTTACCAATGTCAATGATTGACTCCTTGAAGCTCAGATTTTATAGAAATAGCTCTTTTGTATTAACTACTTCTTTTATCAGAACTTTCATATTCTATGTAAAATATGGAGATCTGAAGTGAAGGAAGGCTTTGCAGTTAGCCAAGTGGTAGAAATTGTGGAAAGAAACTAAATATCTAGGGTACTGAAGTGGAATCAAAATAAATTCCAGGAAAAAATACCCTCAAATACTTTTCCCGTTTATGTTCTACGTGCCTTAATCGGAAGTGTTGCCTATTTATGCATTGATTTAAAATATTGTGAAATATAACATATATAATAAATAGACATAGAAACACAAGCATGTAGTTCAAAGACAAAAGATAAAAAGAAATATATGTGCAAATACTTTTCAGGCCAACATACTGAATATTAAGTAAATACAGTGCTATTATATTTGTTTCAGGAGATGCTTAAGCTCAAAATTTTTGGTTTTATATTATTCTATTTTTATGTGTATGGGTCTAAAACTTTCATTTACATTGCTGCATTATCTTCATTGTATGAGTATTCAGTGCAATACAATGCAGTATAAAAATGCAAATTATTATACCATTTGTGGAAACTGGGGATATTTTTACGTTGCTACAAGTAACACTGATGTAAAGCATTTTTGTAGATATAACTTGCTAAACATATTTGCAAGCATTTAACTAGTATAGATTAAAAGGAGTAGAATTGCTAGTTATAAGGAATGAACATTTGTTTCTCTCTTCCCTAAGTTGCACAGAACTGATTTCCAGAGTGGAAACAAAATACTCATCAGTCAATGTTCTTGTCAAAGCATGGTATCATCTGACTTTGTCCATCTGTTGAACGTGCAAATGTCTATCTCTGTGGTTCTAATTTTCATTTTCCCTTTTGGTAAATTAACAGTTCTGTAAATTTTATGGGACATTTGTACTACTTTTTCAGTGAAATTTCTGATCATTTATATTGCTCATTTTTTATTGTTTTGTCTTTTTTATTGATTCATATGAATTATTTAGTATGTATCCTGGATACATACTACTTACATGTTATGTGGTGTAAAGCTTTTCTGAATTGTTCATACATATTCATATTTTGTGTCTTTTGATGAATATGAATTGCACCTGAAGTATTTTTTGTGTATTGTTGAAATAGAAATTCCATTGTTCCAGGAACACTTATTCCCCACTAATCTATTTTATCTCTTCTGAATTCAAGGAATGTTAGGCAAACATTCTGGTTATCTATGACTTTAAATGCAAGCATAATAATAACTGAATCATTGAGTGAGACCAAATAGTCTATGTGGCATAAACTATGCCAAATGAAACTATGTGTTTCCTTCTGGCTGCAGACACAATTATATCCTACCTTTTATCCTTTGAGATAAGGATATCAATATTTTTGGTTTGTTTCTACCATTCTTTAAGCTTCTGAATTTATAAATTTGACTAGATATAACCAGATTCAGGTCCTGATAGAGCAAATGCAGAAATGGCAGTTTGGTGACCTGAATTGTAATCTTGGTTGTACTTTATTTCACATTGTGTTCTTGAAAAAACCCCAGAAAAAATCTTTGGGTCTATTAGTATTATGTGTAAGTAACAATATCAAAGCAAAAGTATCACCATACATATCTTTGTAATTTTAAATACTTATCGAAGGAACATTGCTTATTGGTTATGGTAATCTGCAGCATTAATTTCAGATTGTGTTTGATTCATTATAATATTTAGTGTTCATGCCAAACTTTATAATCCTCATTATTTCAAATAATATCAAATAATATCACTCTATAGTTTTTGTCACTTTGTTGTTTAGTATCACATAAGAATATTTTACATAGGTGAAAAATACTGTCTCCAGAATTATTCTTTACAAATTCAGAAGATTTTCATTTTATCAATAAAATTTGAGAATAAGAGATGGACATTGAAAAAACATAATTAATTTTTCTGATTCATATTATCAAGATCCAAATCATTTTTTACTTCACTATTCTTTCAGACTTTATGAAAGAGAGCAATGGTAAATAAGCCTGTTCATCATTTTAATCAGTTATGATACACTTGCTCATATACTAAATCTATATTTTTGGAGTTTGCAGACTTTCTAGTAGCATAAATTAGAAACTAAGAATTATTTAAAAGCATTCTAGAAAGTAAAGAAGAGGCAAAATCAACTTTTTTAGTAATACATATTTTGTAAAATCAAACATTTTTTTCAAGAGATATAGTGGAATAATAGACCATTTGGTTGCAAGTTACGATGGTCTTTTTATTTGATAAATGTATTAATACCAAAGTTATTCAGCCTATTGCCCTTAAGAAGAATATTGGAAATATTAAATAACAAAAAATAACAGAAGTTTTATCACATAAAAAACAATTTGATAAATGGCTATACTATATACAAAGTAGAAAAAGAAAAGGAAAAGCTGCATTTGCAATTTAAAGCTATCGGGCAGGTGTGTAATGTCACATGTCGGCAGAAACCTATTTATAAATGCACATTTTAATACCAACTCATTGGCCCTATTCATTAAGGGGAAAAGTGCTGATTAGAAACAATTTTCATTTTTTCAGTGCACCCCAAGAGTTCTTTCTTTCTAAAAAAAAAAACAAATCTTTCTAATTAGATAGTTTAGACTCATATTTAATGAATTCATAACTTTTCTGAATTTTAAATATTTTTCTCTGAGATTTCTGCTTAAGCAGTATATACATGTATATATTTATATATATATATATTATATGTAATAATATATGTGTGTATGTGAGAAGGTTGACCAGGGAATAATTTTATTTAAAGAGAAAATAAAAATGAACAATAAATAAAGCTTATATTATATATTTCAGTTCTTCTATAGCTTAAAAATAATGTAAGATTTTGTAGACTATAAAGTCTAACATTGCATTAAAATTAATAAGAATGCTTCTCCCTATGCATCTTCTATTTTTCTGTGGAAGCACTATAGTGTTTCTCTTATGTTTCCTTTTCAAAGAACATGTTGCTGTTGGGATTCTTATTCATCCAAGCAACATGTCATATAAATGAGTATTTAATTCTGTAATTGGAGCTTCTAAAGACTAGGATGCTATTTATGTTTTAGAAACACACATTTATAGCATGGCCAAAGATCAACAGAAGATCAAGATATTTGTGAGTGAATCATAAGAGTCAGGGAAATTAGTTAGGAGACTATCATTATAGACCAAAAAAAGGGATTATATGCCTATTAAACAAGAGAGAGAACTGTGGCAATAAAAAGTAGAAAGGACCCAAAGATATTCAGGAAAGGAATTAACAGGATGTGCTGACTGATTGAATGTTAGAGATGAGATAAATGGATAAGTTGAGGATCATAATGAGGTTTCTAAAGTTGGGTGACTCACTGAATAGTGATTGCATTAACTGAAAGGAAAAATAAAGAGCAAAGGACTGTTTTGGATAGGAAGATAACAACTTTGACCTAGTAAGTATTGAAACTAAAATGTTCAAAAAAGTATTGAAAGTAAAAATGCACTAAAGTACATCTGCATGAAATATGTCTAGTAAGCCATTTTAGGACACAAATCTAATTCACATGATAGGGGGCTATTATAAATAAAGATTTAGAAATCATTGAAATAAAGGATAGATCAGTAATTGCAAAAATATTTGCAAATCTATATCCACTAAGGAGTTAATATTCAAAATATAAATGCAATTTAATAATGGACAGGAGAATCTAATAGATATTTTCCAGAGAAGACATAGTCAGTGCCAACAGGCACACGAAAAGATGCTCAGCTTTACAAATTGTTAGAGAAATACAAATCAAAACAACAATGAGATACTCCCTCATACCTGTTAGAAAGGCTGCTATGAAAAAGATAAGAAATAAGAAGTGTTGGAGCCTCCCTGGTGGTGCAAGGGGTTAAGCACAGCACTGTGAAGCTAACCACAGCCTCTGCAGCATGAGTTCGATCCCTGGCCAGGGAGGTGATCCACATGGTGCACCAGATCTCTCCTCGTCTCACCTGCTGCTCCCCTCAGCAGTGTGTTTCAGTCAGTCTGCCTGTTCTGTTCCCCACTCTGTCTCTGGGTGAGTACTCTCACCCACTGCACTTCTGTCCTGTACTCTAGTTCTTGTATGCATAAATAAATAAATCTTAAAAAAAGGAAGTGTAAGCAGGTCTATGGAGAAAAGGAAACCCTTAGACACTTTTGCTAAGACTGTAAATTGAAACAGTCACTATGGAAAACAGCATGATTTTTTTTTCTCAATAAATTAATAAAATTTCTGAGTATTTATCTGCAGAAAATGAAAATAATAACTCGGAATAACATATACACCCCTATGTTTATCCCAGCAATATTCACAATACTAGGGATATGGAAAAAAAACTAAGTGTTCATTGATGGATAAATGGAAAGATAATACATATACACATACGTACATACATACATGTGCACAAACATATATGAAATAACACTCAGCCATAAAACAGAAAAAGTTGCCATTTGAAACCTTTAGAGAATTATGGTAAGTGAAGTGAGACAAAATAAGGGAAATGCTTATGATTTTACACGTGTGTAGAATCTAAGGAAAAAAAAAAAAGTAAAACAAATGAACAGACAGGGACCTCCCTGGTGGTGCAAGGGGTTAAGACACAACCTATGAACTTATCTGCAGTCTCTGAAGCACAAGTTCAATCCCCAGCCAGGGAGGTGATCCACATGGTGCAGCAGACCTCTCCTTGTCTCACTTGCTGTTCCCCTCAGCAGTGTATTTCAGTCAATCTGCCTGCTCTGTTCCCTACTCTGTCTCTAGTGAATCCTCTCACCCCCCACACCTGTGGCCTGTACCCCAGTTCTTGTATGCATAAATAAATAAATCTTTAAACAAACAAGAAAGCATCTGAACAAACAATAACAAATCTTAGAAACAGAGAAAAGAATGATAATTGCTTTTGAGAAAGAGAGTTAAAATGGTGAAGGCTTTCAAGAGGCACAAACTTCCAGTTATAAGACAAAATAAGCCATGGAGATTTAATGTATAACATTGTGACTATAGTCAATATATTATAATGTATTCTTGAAAGTTTCCAGTAGAATAAATCCTAAGTTAACTTTTTATGGTGAGGCATGGTAACTAGATTTATCCTGCTGTTTAAAAGTATACAAATATCCAATCATTATATTGTACAATTGAAACCAATATGTTAAATGTCAATTAGACTTCAATAAAAAAGTCTTGTGGTATAGATAGCAAATGTTAGAAAGGCAAGGTCACCATGCTTTTTCATATGTATCTTTGCAGATACATGCAAGAGATAGTGATTTTAAATTGTAATCAATAATAATCCAGAAGTCACTATTCTTAAAATAAAAAAAAAAAAACAGCTTAGCAAGATTAGCCATAAAACAACAAAGTAAATAAAACAAGCCAAAATTAAGTTCAAACTTCAGTTATATTTAATGTGTCAGATACTGGACAAATGAGTGTGTATGGCAAAAAGCAGTGTATGTCTCCATGCTAAATATTTGTTGTTTGACAGTATATTTATCTCATCTGCAAGACTGGTCTTATATCTAAAAGAAATTACTCAACAATTAAATAGAGAAATACACGGTTGCACAGCAGGCCCCATATTTTGAACAATAAGATTTTAATTCAAGAGGAAATACATTTTCATGATAGGTATGGAGCTAAATTCTGTTTTTTAAAAAAAAACACTGCATCTGACAGTAATTAATCCTCTATTAAGCCTATTGTTTATTTTTAAGTTCAAATTTACTTAACAGCCATTAAATTCTCAGCATTTGCACTTGCCTGTAGTGAGATTCTTCTGTGTGCTTCACTGTGGTTCACAGCAGGCAGTCAAGCTTAATAATAATGATATGTTAATATCAGAAAAGTCTCCAAATTGTCAGAGCAACTGAAATATGAAATAATGTTTAAAATTAATCCTTATTGGGCCTCCCTGGTGGTGCAGCGGTTGAGCGCTGGCTTGCGAAGCTGCCCGCAGCCTCTGTAGCACCGGTTCGATCCCCGGGCTGCTCCCCGGCCACCGGAGGAGGGTCCCACATGGGCGCAGACCTCTCCTGCCGCCCGCTGCTCCCCTCAGCAGTGTACTTTGGTCCTTCTGCCTGCTCTGCTCCCCGCTCTGGCTCTGGTGAATTCTCTCACCCTCCTGCGCTTCTGACTGTACCCAGTGCTTGTATAAATAAATAAATAAATCTTTAAAAAAAAATAAAAAAATAAAATTAATCCTTATTTTAGGTATGGATTTTTATCATTTGTTATACACTAAACAGGTTGATTATCATTAGTTTTGTGTTCTTTATGATGCTTTGTGGGAGCAATGGTAGTTGAAATCAAACTCATCCACAGCTTAAATAGCAAGTGAGCAGAGACAAACTAGGGCAAGATAAAATATAACATGTAAGAGGGCCTCCCCTGTTGGCGCAGCGGTTGAGCATTGGGCTGCGACAACCTCTGCAGCGCCAGTTCGTTCCCCCGCCGCCGGCGAGGGTCTCACAGAAAAAAATATATATATATTTTTATATATAACATACATATATATATAACATATATATATATATATAAACAAGTAAGAACCTGGGCTGTGGGATCCAATAGACCTGTGTTCAGATCTAAGCTAACCTATAAAATAATTTGTTTTTTAAAAAGACATTTGTAATCAAATTAACTCCACAATACTTAAAACCTAAAGCACTCCAAAAGTGAAATTAAGGAAAGTTAAACATAAAATTTTAAGACTGTAATAGAGGGGCACAAGAGAGTGTGTATTTCTTGTATTAATCAGCAAGACATTTTTATGCAAGATACAGTAAATGAAAATCCAGTAAATGTGTTGAGATGGTGCATTTAGAGTGTAGTGAAAGTATTACCCCATATCCCTACCTAAACAACAAACAAGTGAGAAATAAAGTACTTAGCCTGTGGAGACCTTATAGAGTTATTATTGAATAATGTGTGTGTGTGCGCGTGCACGCATGTGCATGCGCACTTAGACTCCCTGATATCCCAGCACAGAATTAGGTTCAACTCAGAGAAGCTTCCTGAACTCAAGGAGAACTGGCAAAACAAAGTAGAACTCAGAGACTTCCTGCCTAAAATTTGTTCATCATAAATGTGGAGGGAGGCAGACAGGATGGGGATAGATGTGATTTCAACTGCAGATAAAATCAGGAGTGGGTAAAAAGTCACTTTAAACATCTAAATATTGATCAATTGCAAAATGTAAAGAAGCATTTCACCAAATAAAAAGAAAAAACGAAAAAAATGTGAAAGGTGAACCTTGATGCAAAAACAGCATCAAAGACACCTGTTTTTCCACATGAGGAAAAAAGAAATCAGTAACACTTGTATGAAAAGCCTAGAATGCAAACTCACATCAAACAGAAACCTATCACTTTTCTATCAGTATCCACTGTATCAGCTTTTCTATATATTCAACAGTCTTGTCAGTGAAGAAGGAATTGAAATTCAGTGGAATATCTGTAGTTTACTTGATATAATCCTCCTGAACTCTTTGATATATAAGCAGGCACTTTTGTTTTTAATGTAAAGGTGTCATGATAGGAACTGCTCCTTTGGTTTCTTTTTTCAAATAGAATCATTATCTCCAAAATGCCTTTTTACTTAAGGTCTATTTATGTACACAAGAGCTGGGGTACAGGCCAGAGATGTGGGAGGTGAAAAGATTCACCAGAGACAGAGCAGGGAGCAGAACAGGCAGACTGACTGAAATGCACTGTCAAGGGGAGCAACGGGCGAGACAAGAGAGGTCGCTTCGCCATGTGGGTTGCTCTCTGGTCAGCCAGGGATCAAACTAGTGCTGCAGAGGCTGCGGACTGCTTCATAGTGAGATGCTTCACCCCTAGTTCTGGAGTTGGTCAGATCACACATCTTTAAGGAATGAAACCTTAAGAAATATATTTATGTTTTAAATCAGCTCTATACATACAAAAATTTAATTGTTTCTAGTGTCTCCTAAAAAATTAGTACCGCATTTCTCATGCTTTTAATATTATATTGTTAGCATTTTATAATTTTTTTTATAAATTATAATTTGTGTTTTTTTTAAGATTTTTATTTTTAGTTATACAAGAACCAAGGTACAGGCCAGATGCATGGGAGGGTAAGAGGATTCACCAGAGACAGAGCGGGGAACAGAACAAGCAGACTGACAAAATACACTGCTGAGGGAAGCAGCGGGCGAGACAAGAGAGGTCTGCCGTGCCATGTGGGACCCTCACTGGCCAGCGGGGATCGAACTGGCCCTTAAGAGGCTGGGACAGCATCACAGCGCTGCACTCAACCGCCTGCGCCACCAGGGGAGGCCCAGCATTTTATAATTTTGCACATACATTTCTGTCTTTTGAATTTTTCCTATTCAGTTAAAATCAGAAGAGTTTTACTTTGTAAACCCAAAGAGATTAATTTTTCTGTAAGTATTGACTATTATCTCTTGTGGAAAAAGTAGAATATTAGTATTTTATTACAAGTACTACGGTGGTTTACAAAAAGACTGTATTTAAAATATAGAGGTGAGAAGTTAAAAAATGTGCTATTTATCCATTACATTTACTATAGATTGAAAGGGATTTATAAGTTTAAAAAGGCAAAATGAAAATAATATAAAGTCAAAGAAAGTAGCCAAGGTAGAATGCAGAATGGGTAAATGTGCCCGTCTGGGTGAAAAAAACAACAGGAGAGGCATAAAAATAATAGCAAACATCTCAGTTTAGATGTTTAGAATTCAGTGCCAGATTTGGTCTTTAAGCTGTGTGTTAAGTAAATTGAATAGAAAATTTTCCTTTGTGAATATGTATTTAAGTGCTTCTACTTTAGGTGTTTGTTTCATTGATTGCTGAGCCTAATAATGGCAGTATCAAAATTGTGTTTGCTTGGCACAGTGCTCATAGTACAAGCATATGAGGTTCTGCCAGCACTGCTTATGCCCATGTCACTGAAAACAATTTTCTTTAGATCTGGTTTAAGAGTGGCAGAGTGAAAAAAGTAAATTCATCACAGGGAACAGTGTTTTATCTCACAGTTGGGACTCAGCAAGGATGGCAAAAAGCATGGACAAAGAAAAACCTTTTAAAGTTAATAGGATTCATAATTTTCTATTTTCTCTAATTAAAATGACTGCAATCCTTCGACTAATATCTATTATATGATGTTTTATATTAATGTTGTGTTTCCCCAATCCATCTGTTTACTCTTCCCAGATATATGTGTATCCTACAAAGGTAGAAATGAGGTCTTTAATTACCATGACAAAATAGCTTATTTATTAATAGATGCAAAACCCTTTTGCTGCTCAAAATCACTAATGTTTCTCCTGATATTTGTCTGTACTAGGAAGTCAATGTTTCTTCTTATCTATTCATACAAATTTCATTCATGTTAAATTGAAGAGCGAATAAGAGTGCTTTTTTGGACTATGCGGTAAACATAGTTTGCTAAATTTATTTATGGTACATAAATCTTTCCAGTTTATGCTATGTTAGTCTAAGCATTTGATGATAATAAATCTTATAAATACTTCTGAAGTCATTTCTTCAACTAATGTTGATAATAAAGATTAATAAACTTGCATTCACCCAGTTCAATTTATTTCAAGGTAGTTTTATGCTCAATACTTTCTTTTGCTTCTTCTTTCACAATCATATAGATAAGCAGTTACCACAAAGATGTTGATACCCATTTGGAAACAGGAAAGTTGAGCATCAACAGGAAAGTTGAGCATCAACAGGAAAGTCGAGTGACAAGTTGCAGACACAGATAAATTGACACCAAAATACCTGTCAGTTGCACCTGTTGGGAAAATGTAACTAAAAATAAAATCTGGGCCTCCATGGTGGTGCAGGAGTTAAAAGTCTTAGGGCTGTGAAGCTATCACCAGTCACTGCATCATGATCTCTGGCCAGGGAGCTAACCCACACGATGCAGTAGACCTCTCCTGTCTTGCCCACTGCTCTCTTCAGCAGTGTATTTCAGTACATCAACCTGTTCTGCTCCCTACTCTGTCTCTGGGAAATCCTCTGACCCCCCTACACCTCTGGCCTACACACCAGTTATTGTATGCATAAATAAATGAAACTAAATCTTTTAAAAATAATAAAATAAAATATACCAAATTCCCAAATTCTCTCTACAAAGGGTTTGGTGAGGGAAAACACAGTTATTATCTAATAAGCATTATACTAAAATGTGATGGAATGTTTAACAATTTGCTAAAACATTGCAAGGACAGACATTTCTCCTGTTATAACTAAGCAGATCCAACTTGTTTCTAATACTTTCTAAATACTGTTTTCAAGATAAATAATAACTATTCCTCAAGAAAAAGAACTGTATTTGTAAAATATGATTTATCTTAACTTTACCTGGTAATTGGAGTGATCATCTGTATTAGCTAATTGGTTTTATCTGGAGAAAAAATAAACTAATCTAATTATGATGGAAAATATTTTTGTAACTTGGAGCAAGGCACCCACTGAAATTAGCCTCCTAAATTATCTTTATGAACAGATGAGAGATAGGAACACATCAACCATTATGCTTACATTTCAAAGATGTGATGACTCCTATGTCTTAAAAAGACATTCCTGGATCATAAAACTGACAAAAGACAAACTAACAAAAGCCCCATTTAGTAGTCAGTGTTTTTTGTATAAGTTTCAAAGAGATGAGATGAGAAAATGCAATTAAAAAATGTTCTAAGTTGAATGCTCTAACAGGCAAAAAGTAGAGAAGGGAAGTCTCTCCCCTCCTTTCCAGCAGACAAGAAGAGTAAGCCTTTAAAAAAAAAAAAAAAAAAAAACAAACAAACTTGTATTTGTCTTTACCTGCTTGGCCAACTTACACCTAGAGGTAGAATACTCAGCCAAGAGCCCTTGATGCTATTCCTTGACTTCCCATGACTAGCCCACTCCCAAACCACCCCCATCAATTGTGACAAAGTGAGGATTCTAAAGCAATCAGAGGAAGCATTCCTTTGGTAGCTGACATTGACATGAGGATTTTTGACAGTTTTTTCTAAACTTCCTTTGACAGCATTGCCCACTCGGACACTTCTCCCTAACCTTTTCCCTTTTGTCTATCTTGCTGGAGTTAAGACTTGCATTGCCGTCCAGAGATTTTCTCAGCCTTGCCTGACTCACTCTATATATTTACTCTGAGGCATTTATCCAAATGAAATTCTTTCATTTTTAATGCTATCTTGACATTTGTTTCTTGGAAGGCCTAAATTGACACACTGTGGTCAAACAATATAGTACACTCACTGTAGAGTGGTATTATTCAAAATCATTAATGAATAACCTTTACCCTTTGGCCAGGCAATTTTTCCCCTAGGAATTTATCCTCCAGATATGTTTGCACATATCCAAAATGATATATGCATAAAGGTTATGTATTATCACAATGCTGTTAACAGCACAAGATAGGAAACAAAACAAGGGGACAAATTCAATGGAATATAATATACAAAGATATTCCGGACATGTCCTTTTTTTAAATTTAATTTTATTTTTTAAGAATTTTTTTTAAAGATTTATTTTTTATTTATACAATAGCTGGGGTACAGGCCTGAGGCACAGGAGGGTGAGAGAATTCACCAGAGACAGAGTCGGGGACAGAACAGGCAGATGGACCGAAAGCACTGCTGAGGGGAGCAACAGGCCCAACAGGAGAGATCTGCCGCGCCAAGTGGGAATCTCCCTGGCTGGCTGGGAATCAAATCCATGCTGCAGAGGCTGCGGACAGCTTCACAGCGCTGTGCTCAACTCACTGCACCACCAGGGAGGCTCCAGGACATATCTTTAAGAGAGGAAATTAAGAGGGAGAGAAGTATTTTCATTATATATAATTTTTATGTAGTTAAGGGAAGGTAATGAAAATATATCTTTGTAGTTCAGATTGCTTGTACTTTTTGAGGATTCAAAGTACAGGAAGAAAATTAAACTCTATAAATATTACCGGGAATTCTGTGATAGGAAAGTTTACTTGGAAAGGAGAATATCTTTAAAATCAATTTAATCAGATTCAAAGTAGGAATTATCCAAAAATTTCTTTCTTTTAAAGATTTATTTATTTATTTATTTATTTATTTATTTATTTATTTATTTATTTATTTATACAAGAACCGGGGTACAGGCCAGATGCGCGGAAGGGTGAGAGGATTCACCAGAGACAGAGGAGGGAACAGAACAGGCAGACTGACTAAAATACACTGCTGAGGGGAGGAGTGGGCACGACAGGAGAGGTCTGCTCGCCATGTGGGACCCTCACTGGCCAGCTGGGATCAAACCGGCACTGCAGAGGCTGCAGACAGCTTCTCATCATGGCGCTCAACCGCCTGCGTCACCTTGGGAGGCCCCAAAAATTTATTTCTTAAGCTAATAACTAAAGAGTTTGGCCTGGCCTTTTAATAAGGTCATAAAAATATATTTTCAGAACTTATATAAGCATAAATTAGTTTTCAAATAAACCTAATAAATAAACCTAATAAACTATAACATTCCTTAGTAGTCAATGTAATTAAATTAATATTTATATGATAAAAGCATATGGATTTTAATTGCATTTTATGATAGTTCACATAAATTTTTTTGAATATTGATTATATTAATTTTCATTTAGAAATTTTATTAATTTTCTTTTATTGATTAGTAATTAAATTACTTATTATTAAAAATACTTATTGAATAACTTATTTCAATTATTTTCCTCATTTCACAAGTATTTGTCATTCGTCTTTTATGGATCTGTACTACTTTAAACTAATTAAAAATCCCCATTAGTACTTGTTGGTTTTGATTGGGCCATTTTCACCTATGTGAGGTGGTATTTCTTTATGGTTTTGATTTGCATTCTCCTGATGGTATATCATGAGCATTTTTTCATGTGTATATTGGTCTTCTGTATGACTTCTTTGGAAAAGTAACTTCTGCCTTTTTTTTTTAATTGGGTCATTTGTTTTCTTTATATTGAGTTGTAAAAGCTCTTTGTAGATCTTGGATATCAGCCCCTTGTCAGCTGTATGTTATGCAAATAGTATGCGCTATTTATTGGATTATCTTTTTGTTTTAGTAGTATGAAAAAAATTTTGCTATGGAGAAAAATTTTAGTTTGATGTAGTCCCAAATGTTTTTATACTCTCTGTCTTTCTGCTGTTGGAGATGAATCCACAAAGACATCATTGAAGCCTATTTGTGGAGTATTTTGTCTACATTTTCTTTGCTGTATTATATTTTTCCTGATCTTACATCCACACTTGTTAAGACATTTTGAGTTAATTTTTGTGAATGTTGTGAGATAATGATTTAGTTTCAGTATTTTTCATGTTCTGCCCAGTAGATTTGATTCGTATGTCCTTATGATACAATACAATGAGCATTTTTTTATGAGCCTGTTGGTCATCTGAGTGTCTGCTGCTTATTTTTTTACTGTTTTTTTTTTCATTCTTTACTTCACATGTTCTAAAATGTATAAATCATAAATAAATGGTCTTTACTTACTTGAGATTTAATTTTTTTTTTAGTTCAACTTTAGGTCTTTGAACTTTATATTCTACTCTGATATCATTAGAGGTAGTTGAAATTCATCAAATTATATTGCTACATGATATTACACTGTATAGATATAATTTATTTATCCTCTCTATTGCTAATGAACATTTTGTCTTCTATACATAAGCATTTTGGAGTGGTATGCAAGAAGTTGTTCCAGATAAATATTGAAGATTAGTATTTCTAGTTATGGGGCATGCATGCTGTCAATGTATTTTGATTATGCCAAGCAATTTTCCAAAGTGTTTGCACTAATTTGCATTCCCTCCTGCTAGTATATGCGATAGTTCTGTCTTCTCATATCATCACCAGGATTTGAGATTTGAAGTCTATGAAAGTATTTAACAATGCAATTACTTGAAAATAGTACTGCATTAAGATTTTAGTTTATATTTTGACATTGTTAACACATTTTAATTGTTTCAATGATCATTGTTTCAATTGTCAAGTGAAGTTTGAGTCTGTTCTTTGTTTTGGATTTTCTTTTTTAATTTTTCTTTTTCTGTGGAGTTTTTATTACACTTTCCAAATAATTTTCACCTGTCATTTTAATGTACTGAGAATAATTTTTCTCAGTTGGAGATTTCTTTTCATTTTTTATTCTTTTGCTAAGCAAATTTTAATTTATGGTTTCTTGTTAGTCAAATTTTCTTGTTTGTTCTTTTATTTTGAGTCAGTTGCATGCTGCCTCAGTTCATAAATATGTTTCCCTGAAATGAAATTTAAACGTTGTGTAAGATTTTCGTTTAAATGTATCTTTATGCCTCCTGGAATTCAGTTTAATTTAGTGTGTATGTGTGTGTGTGTGTGGGGGGGGGTCCCATGTAACTTACTTTGTTTTTTTTAATTTCTATTTTATTTTTTTAAGATTTGTTTTTTATTTATACAAGAACTGGGGTGCAGTCCAGAGCCACAGGAGGTTGAGAAAATTCACCAAAGACAGAGCGGGGAGCAGAACAGGCAGATGGACCGAAAACACTGCTAAGGGGAGCAGCGGGCAAGACAGGAGAGGTCTGCTGCACCATGTGGGTATCTCCCTGGCCAACTGGGAATTGAACCTGCATTACAGAGGCTTCGGACAGCTTCAAGGTTGGGTGCTCATCCTGCTGTGCCATTGGGAGGCCCTAATTTACTTTGTTTCCTATTTTGAATACCAAATTAACCAAATATTTTGATAATGATTTAGGTCACTAAATCATTTTTTTTAATTTTATTTATTTATTTTTTACTTCCAGATCATGGCTACTTTGTTGTTTATACTTTGCTTTATATGTTATCTATATATGTTCTCTAGTCTTTTATAGATTAATTGGTAATTTTTTCATTTGTTTTTTCTCTTTGCTATTTTGTAAGTTATAATCACCATTTTAATGGTTATTTTAGAAATTTCATTATATGCACTGATCAAAATCTCTGTTAATATTATCCATACCCTATTCCTGAAAATTATTTAGGATCAATCACTGTCTTCTAGTTTATATTCCCTTGGTATTTATTTAGTTCCATTTTTCTTTTTTTAAATAGATTTTCTTTTTTTTTTTAATTTATTTTTGCATAGAAGAACTGGAGTGTAGGCCAGAAATGCAGGGATTGAGGGGATTCACAGAGACAGAATGGGGAGCAGAACAGGCATATTTACTGAAATACAATGCTAAGGGAACCAGCAGCTAGATAGGAGAGGTCTGTTATGCCATATATGGGTCAACTCCCTGGCTAGTGATTGAACGCAGGACACAGCACTGATAATGCAGAGACTTAACTCTTAGGCCACTGGAGAGGCCCAGTTCAATCTTTCTTTTAGCATCATAATTCATTATCATTATTGTTTTCTAGGCATAGTGTTTGTTTTGATTTGCAAGCTTCTTAACTCCTTATTTCCCTGGCATTTTAGACTGTATACTTTGGAATTTTTTTCTTTCACCTGAAGTTTCACTTTATTTATTTATTTTTTAAGATTTATTTATTTATTTATACAAGCACTGGGTACAGTCAGAAGCACGGGAGGGTGACAGAATTCACCAGAGCCAGAGTGGGGAACAGAACAGGCAGATGGATGGAAGTACACTGCTGAGGGGAGCAGCGGGCGTGGCAGGAGAGGTCTGTGCGCCATGTGGGACCCATGTGGGACCCTCACCAGCAGCCGGGGATCGAACCAACGCTGCAGAGGCTGTGGGCAGCTTCGCAGCCCAGTGCTCAACTGCTGTGCCCAGGGGAGGCCCTGAAGTTTCACTTTAGAACTGTGTGTGTGTCTAGGTTTTCAGTGGGTGTTACTTTGTCATTTGTTGATTGTTGGGATATCTTTTCTGTGTTTTGTTTCCCTCTGGATTTTGTGATTTGTAAATTTTCCCATTTTTCACCTTGTGCATTCTTTGAGCCTTACAAAAAGATTCTTTCACACAGGGTTTTCTTTTTCTTTTCTCTTGCATTTAGCAAGACAATAGAATACAGTAAGTCCTGAGCTGCTTTAAAATAGTTGTGCCTTTTGCTTATTTTTAATCACCAAATAGTGTTGTTTTTAGTTTTATTCTTTCATGAGATCTAAAATGTGTTAATAGATTATCAGAGAAGACACACTAAGTTCCAAGGAAGAAACATCCCACCTCAAAAACAAACAGACAAAAAAAAAAACAGTAACAAGCTAAGGGAAAAACAAACAATTGCAACATACACTAGGTACATCATGTGGAGGAGGAGAGCCCAGTGAGCAGTGGAATGGGCCAAGCCAGTAGCCGGGCAAGCAAGGTGAGCCCCAGCTGCCCAGAGGTTCCCGTAAGCAACCACGCAGAATTGACAATCTTTTATTGTAGAGCCCAGTGAGCCCTGTACAGGATCAGGAAGCAGTCCTGCCTAGGATAGGCCCCAACAGAGCCATTGAGCCCTAGGATGGGAATCAGAAGCAGCTCAGACCTGCTGGGCCCTTCCAAGTTGTAGCACCAGTCTTGACAGGCTCCAGGAAAGGCAACAGCAGAACCTGGTCCCCACTGGCTGTGACTTTTTAAACAGCAAACTTTTAGAGTAGGGACCAGTGCAAACTTCAACAGGCTTGGTGGTAAGGAAATTCATGCTGCATAACTAGGTGGTGAGTGGAGAGATGATACTGGTGATAAATGGAAAGGGGGCACTTGTGGCACGGCTCGTACCTCAGCCAGGGTCACTGGGGTGGGGGAGCAGAGGTTATATAGAGGTGCACTCCCTTGAAAGAGGTGAAACACTTACGAGAAGCTCATTTCTCCACACAGTCTGAGTCCCTGGTATAAGTTATAGAAGAGCAGGGATTCTGGTCAGCACTCACCTGCCCCCCGACTCCCCCAACCCCTGCACACACACACGCACACACACTCTGAAACTTGTGCTTACCTTGTGAGATGCCCTAGATATACAGGAACTGCTGAGTCTCTCACCCTGAACTCTAGAGAACAGGAATATCAAAAGTGCCACAGATACAAGTGAGACCTGCCTCAACTAAATCACACCAGTATCTGAATTCTATAAAACCCTTCTCCCACCTTACTGACTAAGCAACTACAAAACAAATATGAGTACATAAAGAAGTCATCAAAAACAAACAAGCAAGCAAAATCAAACAAACCTGCAGCATCATATGCAGACAAGTAAAATAATTTAACCCCGTAATTTAACATTAAATATATTGTAAACAAAAATAAAATAGTGGAGCCTCAATAGCAAAATGGGTTGACCAAAAATATATAAAACATGGAAATAGGAGACTTTAAGAGAATATAATATCATAAGTTGAGACAAGCTCTCCAAGCAAAAACATAAAGATGGAAGATTGTATCCTTTTATTAGCTAAGACTTCAGAATGCTATATAATAAAATCAGAGGTAGATGAAGAAATCTCAGAAATTCAAGTCAAATTTGTATAAAACATCACAGAAAGACAAGTCAAAGAAATACAAAATAACTAAGAAAAGCTATTCAAGATACACACAAAAAAAATAGAAAAACAAATTAATGAGCTCAGAAATAAAACCAATGAAAAGAAGGTGGAATTTGAAGCTCCAATCAATGATTTCCTGTTAGAAAGGTCCTGTACCAGCAGAGTAAGTTTCTTAAGTTCCAGTTCTGTCACTGGCTGAGAGAAGCCCATGGAGAGCAGAGTCTTTTCAAAGCACAGTGACCAATACAAAGGTGTAGTAACTGGATGCTATCAAATAAATGCAATCATGATAACAAATTCTCCAGAAATTGTATCTGAACAGGCATTTTAATGGTTACCATACCTAACTGGACAGGTTATGGCATAATGAGAAATGTATGTCTGGTCACTGTGACTGGCTTGTGACACAGACTGCCTAAAATCCTTATAATTTTCTGTATGGTGGGGTGATAGGAGTATCTGAAATGACAGTAGTATCTTACAAAAATTTCATAAATTCCTTAGAATTTCCTTGGAGATAAGAATAATTTTGGGGGGCCTCCCTGGTGGCACAAGGGGTTGAATGCAGTGCTGTAAAACTGTCAGCAGGCTTTGCAGCATGGGTTCTATCCCCAGCAGGCCAGGGAGATACCCACTTGTTGCAGCAGATCTCTCCTGTCTCAACTGTTGCTCCCTTCAGCAGTGTATTTCAGACAGTCTGCCTGTTCTGCTCCCTGATCTGTCTCTGGTGAATCCTCTCACTCTCATGCACCTCTGGCCTATAACCCAGTTCTTGTATGCATAAATAAATAAATCTTTTTAAAAAAAGAATTTTTTTTTTTGTTCTAATGTGGTCACATTTGTTGTGCCCCTGAGAGTTTCAGGATGGGGTCTGATATTCAGAAAGATCAAATCATTATTAGAAGCTTCAGATTATCATCCCCCTTCCTCTGAGAACAGAAGGGGTGCAGATTGAGTTAATGTGTGTTCATAATAAAGCTTCGATAAAAATCCTTAAACTATGGTGTTTGTGAAGCTTCTGAATTAGTGACACATCCACATGCTGGGGGGATGGTGCACAATAACTCCATGAGGGCAAGTCCTTGTTCTTTTGACCCTTCACCCTTCAGAACTTCACCTCACCTACCTCACTTCATCTGTTGTATCCTTAGTAAGATCTTTTTTAATAATAAGCTGGTAAAAGTAATTCCTTGAGTTTTGTGAGTTATTATGGCAAATTCTTATACCTTGAAAGGAAGTCATGATACCCCTGATTTATAGCCAATTGATTAAAAAAATGGGTAATCTAGAGACCTGCTATTTGAGATTGGCATATAAACAAGGGGGGTCAGTCTGAGCTCTTATCCTGTTGGGTCCCCCACTATCTGCAGGTAGCATCAGAATTGAATGAAACTGTTGGATACCCAACTGCTGTCCTATAGCAGAAAATTGGAGAATTGCTTGGTGTTAAAGCTCCACATATTTGGTGTCAGAAACGTCAGTAGAGATGCAATTTCTTATAGAGTCATAATATACCCCCATAAACTTGGCATCTCCCCCCAACTACATAGTCTTTATATGGATGAGATAAGAATTATACCCCCATCATGGGAATGAGTTAGTGTCTAGATTCCTGTCACTGAATAGAGTGCAGAAAATAATTATGAAATAGTCAGTTTTCTAATATATATATATATATATATATATATATATGTTTATTTTGGAGACAGACATTTTTCTTTTTCCAAGATTCCATAATAAGATCATTCATTATGGTTGAATATTTTTTTAAAGGTTGTAAACTCCCAGGAAGTAGGAGTAACAGCACTGGATGTCTCTCTCATTATCTCACCAGGACAGATTAAGTAAGTTGCTTAGGTGAAGAATATGGTTCATTTGTGCCTAGAGAAACAAGTGTTTTGGGAAAAGGTCATACAAGACTGACCTCAAGAATTTTGTTTGTCTTGGCAGAGGAATACTGGAATAATTGTACAAAGTAAAGAAACTCTTTACCACACTAGAAATTTGGGAGATTTTGCACATAGAGAGACATTCTGGTATTTGAGTTATAATTGGGGAGGGGTGAAAGATGAATATGTTTGAAGACAACCATTACTCCTCTATGAGAGAGAATTGTGTCTGTTACCTGATACATCCTACCCGAGGAATACAGTAGGTTCTGGAATAGTCATTTGATTCAATGTCATTTCACATTAAGTTGAAAGAATAGTAATCCTGGCTGATGTCGTTTTGATGAGATGCAGGTTTCAGTGAGGGGGTTCTTGGGTTATTTCTGAAAAAAGTTCAGCAGAGTTCCCCTTTCAATGGCACATGGCAAGTTTCCTCACAAGGCAAATGCTTTAGGTTATATCCAAAAGGGCAGGTGCATTATATGTAATAATATGTTTTTATTGTATTACTAAGACTACTTATTATGGAATTGTTATCTATTGGTAAGTGAATTATTTCTAGGATGTGACTAGGTTAATTTGTAAGGACCAGTGGTTCTCTATAATGGCCCCTACACTCCATATCCCCACTTCTGGTCTGCACCTCCAGACACTGTCTATAAATAACAATCTGATGCTAGCTATAACAAGTAACAGGTACTTGCTGTGACACCTAATAATTTTTCATCCCTATAGCTGGTTTAACAACTATGTTAATCATTCTACCCCCATGTCCAGTTTCTGCTCTTATAATGCCTCCATCACTGACCAACATTGAGCAAAACAGCATTATCTGATTAACTGTTTTTCTTATATTTCCTTTTGCTTAAAGTCACAGTTTCCACGTCATATTGATGATGTTAAGTGATATTACGGCACTAATAGATACTGAATAGTCTCATATTTTCCTAGATTATTCTTGTCCAGGTATTTCAAAGGTTCATAAATTGTATATACAGGGCCTCCCCTGGTGGCGCAGCAGTTGAGCACTGGGCTGCGAAGCGGCCCGCAGACTCTGCAGTGCCAGTTCAATCCCCGGCAGCCGCCGAGGGTCCCCCATGGCACAACAGACATCTCTTGCGGCGCCCGCTGCTTCACTAAGCAGTGTATTTCGTCATTCTGCCTGTTCTGTTCCCTGCTTTGGCTCTGGTGAATTCTCTCACCCTCCCAAGTTTCTGACTATACCCAGTGCTTGTATAAATAAATAAATAAATAGATAGATAGATAAATAAATAAATAAATAAACAAATAAATAGATAGATAAATCTTTAAAAAATGTTTTTGTAATTGTACAATTATAGTGTTATAGAGAAAACAATCAAAGTACAATGACTGGATACAGACTTCTGGTTCATATCCCAATTGAACACTAACTAACCATACAGCTGACTAAGTGGTATTTTTTTGTCCTTATTTATTCATGTGTGAAATGGGAAAACATCTTTATATAGGCATTGACAATACCTAATATTGAAATAACATTTAGATTAGACTTTGATACAATGTTAACACTCCATAATCTCTGCTTTCTCACCTGGACACCAATAAATGTATAGAGAGTGCTTATTCATTCTGAATATTCCAGAACCCTAAAGGCTGTGATACTATATTAGCAACAATAACAATAATAATAGACAAAATTTATTAATGTCATATATCATTCACTGTGATTTTTATATTTATTATCTCATTCAACCATTAGAGTGGAGCTAGTAATATTAATATGCCCATATTACAAATGAAGAAACTGATGATTGAAGAAGTTTATTAACTTGCTTAATTAATAAATAACTAGAAAGTAATGAAATTAAAATTCCAATTTGGACTAACTTCTGAGTACTATTTAAAAGCCACATTGCTGGGCCTCCCTGGTGGCGCAAGGGGTTAAGCACAGCACTATGAAGCAATCTGCAGCCTCTGCAGCAGGAGTTTGAACCCCAGCCAGCCAGGGAGCAACCCATATGGCACAGCAAACCTCTCCTGACTCGCCCGCTGCTCCCCTCAGCAGTGTATTTCAGTCAATCTGCCTGTTCTGTTCCCCACTTTGTCTCTGGTGAATCCTCTCACCCCCCACACCTCTGGCTTGGACCTCAGCTCTTGTATGCATAAATAAATAAATCTTTAAGGTAAAAAAGAAAAAAAAAAACAATATTGCTATGCTACCTTTCAAGATGTAATAATTTAATAAATCATGCATCAGATAGATGAAACGACAAATTAACTTTCAATAAAACATCTATCATCACAATAAACTTACCTTATTGAGATGACTAGTAATGAAAATGACTTTGCATTCATTTTAGCATTCGGTAAAGTGTTTTTTTCTGAGTCTTTTAAGGCACTAGAAAGCAATGGTCTCCAAAAGGCAAAATAAAATGTGCTATCTATTTATTTAATTGAGCTTTTAAAATATATATCATTTGAATGAAATTATAATGATCTCATTAACCTATTTTGTCCTTTTTCAAATATGATGACTATAAATGTGATAGGAAATTAAAATTGCCCGCCGCTACAGGAAAGCAATCAAGCTAGATTGACCAATATGCTTACACACTTGTCTGGAAACTTTCTCCCCTTAGATAGCAAAGCTGAACAAGATTATTATAAATATAAATTTGTCTGTCTATGAAGAAATTAAATCATGAAAAATCAGTCTCAGAATTTCAATGACTCAATTTTACAGAAGACAATATAAAAATTTTACTTTTTAAGTACTTTTGATTTAATAGTAATAATAAAATTTTCTGCTTTATTTTGTTTAATGGAGGATGATAGATACAAATTCAGTAATTTTTCAGGACAACCTAAAATGCATTCTCACATACCAAATATTTTTGTGTGAAATGATCTTAAAATCTTGGGGTGGGGGAGCACTCCCAGGTACATAGATTCATTTTCCTGGATGCCATACAAAAGTCAGAGTCTGTATGACATATGAGGACCTGCACATTAAGACATTTTTCCACTTTTAAAAATGAAGAGGTGACAATAAATATATTTGTTGGCATATAAGTAACATGGGGGAAAAAGGGAATAGTATGTTACTGACAAGAAGAAATAAAATAGGAATCAAATGAGGGTAGATGTGCACTGCATTGCACTATATAAGTATATACAGTGAAACACTATAACACTCTCTCTTCTGATTTTATTTTTAACACCCTTGTTAACATACACAAACACACACATCCACCATCATGACCAGCGATTCTAAAAAAAAAAGAAATCTGACATTGTCCCCATTTGTAGGTGCAGTGTTTAGTGTTTAGAGATAAAGATTACAGGGATTTACACATCACAGAATGAAAATCTTTCTTTCGAAAAGACATTGCAAATTTTATTTTCCTCATATAGTGCATGACTATTTAATTCACTATAATGGACACCTCAAGTAGTTACTTTTGCCCTTGTCCTCTAGTATCATTCACTTCTTTTTTGCACATTTTTGAAAAGTGTTCACCTTAAGAAATCATTTCTGAAAATGACTGGAGCAATTGGCAACATTGTTAGAAAATCAAAATTGGTTAATTTTTGAGTTGAAAGAATTTTAAATTTGTTTGAAGTAAGTAATCCTACATATTTGTGTGAACGTGATTTAAATACAATCCAATCACTCTTATTTAAATGATTCATTATTTTGTTAATGGCTCGCAAAAAAAATAAGTGTCTTTGTCTTCTTTCGAATACTATGGATAATAGTTATATTCTGAACTAGTTTGGTGCCTTCCTTTTCAAACTACAGATAAAATAACAGCACACCACAGTTTTTGGTGACGTGATGACTTGAGATTTAATGGTGAATCATTGATTCCCCTCTTTTTACTTTTATTTTTTGGTCTTTTCTGGTAATATTAGTCCCCATCATATTTTAGTATGCATTGTATTGTAATTAATAGTTTGCTTTGAGACTATACTGAAAAATCTTGCTTTAGACACTTATAAAGTTTTTTGCCTGTGTTATCATTAATAACTAGAACTACTTTTTGTAAACAACAGGAACAACAAATATTTTTCTGTTGGTATAATGCTGGAAGATATTTTTTTTCTGTAGAACACTTATTAAAAAGATAGTTAGAAAAGAAAACGAGCCTCCACCAAGAAGTCCATATAAATAATCTTATAGTAAAATTAGTAAGATAAGTGCAATAACTTGAATTTTGAGCTCCTGTCCAGAACTTCAGAGAAGGATATGAGGATGCTTTATTCTCTTCATATTCTACACTAGCTCCAACTTTATTCATAGTTCTGAAAAAGGCATATATACTGTGGCAACAACAATTCTAGTCTCCAGTTCCCTTAGCAAATATTGGTGCTTTCCTTACCTATGTCCAGTATACTTCCTCAGTTTCTTACTTTTAAAATAAGGGAGAATAACTTGGACATTACCTATACAATACACATTCTGCAGAATTGTTAACTTAGACCAAATCATAGCTTTCTCTTTTCAGAAAGTAACTCTGTTGTCAGCAAAAAAGCAATAAGCATAAACTAATTTGCATTAACATATGATTGCAATCAACATATGATTGATTAATACCTCAGACCCATTTTGTTTATTTGTATTGGAAAGTCAGATGCATACTAACCATACTAAATTTTCACTTCACTTGATAAAATTCCAAATGTTCTGTGTTGTTATAAATGATATGCAAGCAGATACAGGAATTGTTTTTCCTTAGCTTAGTTACCTCCATATTCATGGAGATGTGATCAGAAACCTACTTGAACTATTGTTTCCATTAAACCAGTTGTCTACAAGGAACTTACTCCCCTAATAATCCTTTTCCTCACACAGAGCTCCTTAGTAGCCATAAACCCTCCATCCATGACTTTGCCAAATCCTAAGATTTTTTCAAACAGCCTTCCTCCTAGTTTATTGGTAGCTGCTGGGTGCACTCTTAGCCTCATCCCTAGCCTGTATTTCTAGAATTATTTTATCAGCCATTCAACTGCAGAAAAGTATTGGGACATGGAGTCAGTTAGACCCAGAGCCCAGTACCTGGCACATAGTGGTATATATGTGTGTATGTGTTTGTGTGTGTGTGTATACATATATATACACATATATATATATATACACATATATATTTATATAAATATACACACACACATACATACTACATAGAGAGAGAAAAAGTGAGTGTGCCAATAGAAATATGTGTGAAAATGTAAGTAGGCATTTTCTTCTTTAGCTTTTCTTCTTTGTTTTAATTTTTTCTTAAAAACAATTTAATAATTTATAAGCCTATGAATAATGGGTACTCATTTTTAACAGCTGATCAGAAAAAAGACTTTGAAACTTTTCTGTATTGCAATTTATTGGTATAAGTAGCAATACAAATCAGAAGCCTCCAAACTGCAAAATACTAAATCAAATAGATTTTCAAGAATTCATCAGAAGAAATATTTATAATAAATTGATGACTAACTCAGGTGTACTTAATACAAAATTTTCTTAATAGTGAAATGTCAGGGCCTCTCTGGTGGCACAAGGGGTTAAGCATCAGCTCTATGAAGCAATCCGCAGCTACTGCAGCACAAATTCAATCTCGAGCCAGAGAGGTGATCCACATGGCACAACAGACCTCTCCTGTCTTGCCCATTGCTCCCCTCAGCAGTGAATTACAATCAATCTGCCTGTTCTGCTCCCCGCTCTGTCTCTGTTGAATACTCTCACTCCCCCCCACCCCTGGCCTACACCCCAGCTCTTGTATTCATAAATAAATAAATCTTTAAAAAAAAAGTGAAATGTCAACAGTGATGTGATAACTCAACAGAGATAGATGATCAAGTTAATTTGACACATACAGTAAAATGACCTTATGGAGGACAATTGAATGTTTAGAAATTATTCATGATCTCTAGAATGACAAAGGGTATTTAATTAAATATCTAACAAGGTGTGCATGTGTGTATGCACAAGTGTGTTGGCACCTTGCCCTGTGACATCGGGACATTTCCTCCTTCCGGGATTAGCTGTGCTCCTTCTGGTCCAGTGCGCATGACGACCTCCAGCGCACCAAATAAGGTCATGTGTGTAATCATTGGCTAGGCACTGTTGGCCTGCTTCTTCCGCTTTTCCCCGGCTATAAAGCCCCGCTGAAACCAAAAATAAATGAGACATGCTTTAGCTGAACCGAGCGTACGTGTCTCCCTCTGTGGTGGACCCCTGTTCTTCAGGTCGCTGCTCTCCCCCCGAGAACCTCGTTGACCAGTCCGCGGGCTCGGACAGGTGGCACCCAACGTGGCGCTCGAGGTACAAGAGATTTCCAGTAGACCCAGACGCGGCGCGCAGCGCGAGTTACTCAGGCCCCGACCCACCCAGCGGGACAGTCATTAGGTAAGTTTTGGCGTCTGATTTGTTTAAAAATGGGACAGGCACTTAGTGAGCACCGGCTTTATGTTTCCCAGCTCAAGGAAGCTCTTAGGACACGCGGAGTTAGGGTTAAGTCCAAGGACCTCTTTTTATTCTTTGATTTTGTCCAAGAAACATGCCCGTGGTTCCCTAAAGAAGGAACTATTGATGAAAAACGCTGGCAGAGAGTGGGAGATGCTCTCAACAATTTTTACCGAGTTTTTGGGCCTGAAAAGGTTCCCGTAACGGCCTTCTCATATTGGAATCTTATTAATGATCTGTTGGCTAAGCGAAAAACTGATCCTGGCTTACAGCATGCTATCTCCCATACTGAAAATATCCTTAAAAGTGCCCCCTCCAGTGTAGCTGAGGCTCCCCCTTCCGGGGCTTGCAGTGAGGACCTAATTTCATCCCATAGTGAGGATGAAGAAATTTCGCCCCCAAAACATGCGACAGGGGCCCCCAACCCTTATGATGAGACTAATCCCCAAAATAATGTGCCCCCAGTGCCAGATGGTGCCCCCCAACCTGCCGGCACCCCCGTAAAGGAGCCCCTTCCAAATACACTTCCCCCATGCAAAAGCCTCTACCCTTCTCTGCCGCGACCCCGCTGTGGGTTTCCTCCAGCTTCCGAGGTGGACTGGGATGAAATGGCAGAACAAGAGGACCGCTATCTATCGGCACCCCCCCTCTATTGCCAAAGACCCCATAAAAAAGCCTGTTTTAATGCAAACACTTGAGACCTTGGGAAACCAAATTAATACTCTTGTTGACCATTTTGATAAATTGTGTGCAGCCTTCCCCGGGTCTGCTGACGGCCCTTCTGCTCCACCCCCACAAGTTAATCCGCCGCCATTTTGTCCTTGTTCCGTTCCCGCCTTGCCACCATTTTGCCCTCCTTCTTCCTCCCTTGTTGCCTTGCCGCCTTTTTCTTTGACTCCTCCCACTCAGCTGCCCTCTCTGTCCCTCCCTCCTCCTTCTAGCCCTGCTCCATTACATCTTTTTCCGGTGGTTGAAACCACCAACGCCCAGGGCGTTGTTCAACATCATCATGAGCCTCATAATTTCCGCAACGTTAAAGAACTAAAAGAGGCGGTGTCCCTTTATGGAGCCACGGTGCCCTTCACCCTCACTGTTTTGGACACCTTAGCCCAATCCTCTCTCACTCCATCAGATTGGTACTCCCTGGCAAAGGCCACCCTTTCTGGGGGCGATCACCTCCTTTGGAAGGCTGAGTTTGTTGATAATTGTAAGGTTTTTGAAAGACAAAACCACGAGGCCCGCAATGGATGGACCCTTGAAATGCTAATTGGAGAAGGCAATTATTCTGACCAAAATAACCAAATCAATTTTCCACCCGGCCTTTATGCCCAAATTAGTGTTGCTGCCCTCAGTGCATGGCACAAACTTCCCTCAAAAAACAACACTGGTACCCCCTTAATTAAAATATGTCAGGCTTCGGGGAACCCTATTCTGATTTTGTTGATCGCCTCCAAACTGCTGCAGAACGCATGTTAGCAGGTACGGCTGGATCCTCTGACTTTGTCCATCAACTGGCCTTTGAAAATGCTTCTCTTGCCTGTCAGGCCGCTATACGTCCCATTCACCAGACTACCTCTACCATTATGGATTATGTCAGTGCGTGTGCAGACATTGACCCTGCCTACCAACAAGGACTGGCCATGGCCGCTGCCTTCTCTGGACAGACGGTCACCGCTTACGTGGCTGGCCAAACACAAGCTCAGGTTACTTGTTTTAAATGCAAAAAACAGGGCCATTTTGCTAGAAATTGTCCCTCGCCTGCCGCTCCTGCGGTATCCCGTTCGTCTCCGTTTCCCTTCACTAATCAACAAACTCAAACCACGGCTACTACTACCTCCGTTTCTTCCCAACCCCCCACCAACTCTGCCCACGCTGTCGTAGGGGTTACCATTGGGCCCGCGAATGCCGCTCCCTCACTGACTCAGATGGAAATCCCCTACCCCACCGTTTGGGAAACTTCAAGCGGGGCCAGCCCCAGGCCCCGCAACAAACAATGGGGTTCATTCCATCGATGACCAGTACCACCCCGATAAGTGGCCAACTTCCTGAGCCACCTCAGGTAGCGCCGGATTGGACCTCTGTGCCGCTACCAACACGTTATTAACTCCAGAAATGGGCCCACAGGTGTTACCCACCATGTCCACGGGACCGCCCCCGGCGGGCACCTGCGGCCTCCTCCTCGGCTGTTTCTCTCTCAACCTCCGGGGCCTGCATGTCTTTCCTGGAATCATAGATCAAGACTTTACAGGCACCCTTTCAGTTGTTGCCTCTGCATCTCTCCCGTTACAAATCCGCCAGGGCCAAAAAATTGCCCAGTTGGTTCCTCTCCCCCTGTTGTCCGGACCTCCTCTCTCAAAGGGGTCGCATGATGTGTAGCCCTAACGAGGTGGTTACCGCTCAAATGCTATCTCAGGGCTTTCTTCCGGGTCACGGCCTTGGATCCCTCCTTCAAGGCATTACGCAGCCCATCCAACCTAAGGGCCAGGTAAGCTGTGCCGGACTGGGAAGTTTTCTGTAGAGGCCATTGACATTCCTGTACCCTCCCTGGACATCATCTCTATTTCTTGGAAATCCGATGACCCGGTCTGGGTCAACCAATGGCCTCTGTCCCAAATTAAACTCCAGGCAGCATACCAACTGGTGCAGGAACAGTTGGATGCTGGTCACGTTGTGCCTAGCACGTCACCCTGGAATACACCGACTCCTTCAAGATCTCAGGGCGGTTAATGCCACTATGACACTCATGGGCGCCTTACAGCCCGGCCTTCCCTCACCGGCTGCCATCCCAAAAAACTTGTTCCGTGTTGTTGTGGATGTTAAGGACTGTTTCTTCTCCATCCCACTTCACCCCAATGATCAGAAAAGGTTTGCATTCAGCCTTCCTTCTATCAATTTTCAACAACCTCTTCAGCATTTCCAATGGGTGGTTCTTTCACAGGGTATGGCTAACAGCCCTATTCTTTGTCAACTTTTTGTTGCCTGCGCCATCCGGCCGGTGCGTCTTCAATGGCCCTCTATTTACATCATTCATTATATGGATGACATCCTACTGGCAGGCAACCCCCCCCAAGAGGTTCTAGCCTGCTTCCACTCCCTTCACTGCCATTTACTTTGGGCAGGGCTAACAATAGCCCCTGAAAAGGTTCAAATTTGTGACCCCTACACCTACCTTGGTTTCCGTCTCGATGGTCCTTATATTACTGCTAAAAGTGCAACTATTGCGACCGACCATCTTCACGCCCTTAATGATTTCCAGAAACTTCTGGGGGATATTAATTGGTTTCGCCCCTATTTAAAGTTGCCCACAGCGGACCTTAAGCCCCTTTTTGATAATCTCCAGGGCAACCCTGATCCTGCGTCTCCGCGATCTCTGTCCCCTGAGGGCCAGATTGCCTTACAAAAGGTACAAACTGCCATTAATGATCATTTTCTTGTAAGTTTGGACTATTCCAAACCATTTTCCTTGCTTATCTTTTCCACTCAACACTGTCCCACTGGGCTCTTTTGGCAGGACAACCCTGTCCTGTGGCTCCATCAATCAGTTTCCTCAAAAAGGACCTTTCTCCCATATTATGACCTTGTGGCTGACCTTATTGTTCAGGGACGTCTTGCATCCCGCAAATACTTCGGCCTTGAGCCTTCTTCTGTGGTCACTCCTTATTCCAACCACCAGGTTGACTGGTTGATACAGTCCACTGACACTTGGCCCATCGCACTGGCTTCCTATCTGGGCGTTTTGGATAACCATTACCCTCCTGACAAACTTGTTCAGTTTGCTTCTAGCCACCACGTTTTCTTCCCCAAAACTACACAAAGATCGCCCCTTCCGTCGGTCCTCACAGTTTTCACCGACGGATCCTCCAATGGAACAGCTGCGTATGTGGTGCATGGTCACTCCACTGCCTGGAAAACCCCTCATTCCTTGGCCCAGCTTGTAGAGCTTGAGGCGGTGATCACTGTTCTTTCTTCCTTTGCCCATCAACCTCTTAATTTATATACGGATAGTGCTTATATCGCCCAGTCGGTCCCCCTACTTGAAACCGCCCCATTTATCAAAACATCCTCCATGGCTGCGACCCTTTTTCAGCAGTGCCAGGCGGCCATCCGGAACCGCACTGCTCCTTTCTTTCTCGGCCATCTTCGGGCCCATCTTCCGGGACACTTGACACACAGAAACAACTTGGCCGATGCGGCCACTCAGACAATTTACGTTTTTTCGGTCACCCAGGCCCAACAAGCCCATGACCTCCATCATCTCGATGCCCGGTCCCTACGTGTGTTGTTCCGTCTCACCCGAGACCAAGCCCGGCACATTGTTCGCTCCTGCCCAACGTGTGCTACTTCCCTTCCTGTTCCTCACTTGGGTGTCAACCCTCGTGGTTTGGCCCCTGGAGACCTCTGGCAAATGGATGTCACCCATGTTTCTGAGTTTGGTAATCTCAAGTATGTCCATGTTTCCATTGATACCTTCAGTGGATTTTTGGTGGCTTCTCCCCATGCTGGGGAGGCCACCAAACATGTTATCTCCCATCTCCTTTATGCCTTCTCTGTTTTAGGCGTGCCTAAGGCCCTTAAGACTGATAATGGACCGGGCTACACTTCCAAGGCATTTTCTGAATTCTGTGCCACCCTTTCCATTACTCATACCACTGGCATACCATATAATCCCCAGGGACAGGGCATCATTGAAAGAGCCCACCAGACACTCAAAACCGTTATTCACAAAATCCGCCAATCTTCTTGGTACCCCTCTCGGTTGGCGCCCCGCAATGTCCTGTGTCATGCCTTGTTTATTTTAAATTTCCTCCGCCAGGATGATGCTGGTAAAAGTGCAGCCGACCGCTTTTGGCACTCCTTCACCTCCACTCAGTTTGCGTTGGTCAAATGGAAGGACCCACTTACCGGCTCTTGGAATGGTCCAGACCCTGTTTTGATTTGGGCTCGTGGAGCGGTTTGTGTCTACCCCCATGATGCTGACTCTCCTCGCTGGCTCCCAGAGCGCTTGGTTCGCGCTGTACCTGCACCACCCAGCGCCACTGCAAAACCTCCGGACGCCGCCGAGGCGCCCCGTCCACCCCTTCTGCCCAGGGTGGCTGAGTCCCTCTGAGGCATCTCTTTTTGTTTCCTTTTCAGAATGCCTGTGGCCTCCTGGATTCTCCTGGTTCTTCTACAGTACCCTGTCACCCGTGTCTTAGCCGGCCTCGGACCACCCGCCTCTCTCGCATACGCGTCTTCTTCCTTGGATTCACCCTGCAACTGCAAGGCATTACCTCTGCCCTGGCCACGGGTGCCTCTGGTTTGGCCATCTCCGTTTCCAGGAACTTGTAACCAACCCCTTATGGACTGGCCTTAATGAACTTTTCCCGTATTTGCTTCCCCTGTTGGGTCCCCTGTTATCTCTTTTATTGTTACTTGCTATAGGTCCTTGTGTTTTAAACAAACTTGTTGGGTTTGTAAGGCAACAAATACAGTCCCTTCAGGCGAGACCTATCCAGGTGCACTATCACCGCCTGGAAATGCTGGAAAGCGGGGACGCACATACGGATCTCCAGTCGCCGTCTGCGCCTGGCCAGTAGGTAGCACAGCCTACATGCTATGGGAGTCCCAATGTCCTGACCTTTGGCAGCCTTTTAAGGTCAGTCATTATCCAGCTTCCTGGCTGGGCCCCCTTGAGGATGCTGGAATGGATAGCCAATGACGGGTAAGATGGAATGCGGGACGAGACCAATCTAAGACAGCCCACGCTCCCTTTCCATCTAGGACCGTCGGGTGATGACGGGTAAGGCTCGTCCCTGCAATTCACAACCTAAGACAGGCACATTCCTCCTTACTAATAAAGAGAAAAGGGGGATCTGTTGGCGCCTTGCCCTGTGACATCGGGACATTTCCTCCTTCCGGGATTAGCTGTGCTCCTTCCAGTCCAGTGCGCATGACGACCTCCAGCGCACCAAATAAGGTCATGTGTGTAATCATTGGCTAGGCACTGTTGGCCTGCTTCTTCCGCTTTTCCCCGGCTATAAAGCCCCGCTGAAACCAAAAATAAATGAGACATGCTTTAGCCGAACCGAGTGTACGTGTCTCCCTCTGTGGTGTACCCCTGTTCTTCAGGTCGCTGCTCTCCCCCTGAGAACCTCCTTGACCAGTCCACGGGCTCGGACACATGTGTTTGTATACATATGCATGTTTCTCTTGCACACTATAAACTGAAATGAAATGCATAAAAACATAACAGTTTTTCTATGAGGTACTGCAGATTATATTCTATGTATTTTGTTTTACCTAAATATTCTATAAATATGGTAGATAACATCTATAAGTAAGTGTAGTAATACTAATGTTATAAATTATTTGTTGATTGACTGTATAGGTTAATGAATAAGTGACAGAATAATTTAATGAAAATAAATGCACAAAATTAGCTATGGTCAAATACCTGATCTGTGCATGATCTCTCCCTTTTATTCACAATTTACAAGAGTGATGTTACAGCTCTTTGTTTCTCAAGATGTGTGCCATAACGAAGGGAAGGTGTGAAATAGAAATGGATGCCTGTTTATAATTTGGACCTTCCTGTGCTTTAAGAAGCTGTGTATATAGTATGTTTATATTTTTCCTGTTGTTACAACCAACAAACATGTTTAAAAGCATTACCTACTGTCATAAAAAAAACATTCTCTCCAGTTTTCATTTTCCCTTACTATTTTTCTAGTTATGATTTTTTTTTTTGTAATGTACTTCTTATCTCTGGCTAATCTTCTTGATGATTGAATCTTCTAACACAGTGTTTTTCAACCCAGTAGTATTAAAGGACAAGTTTTATTTCTCAATTTATTTTGCAGATCAATAATTCCATAAAACACAATAAGAATTAATCACTATAAAAATCAAAATATTAAAAAGGCAAGCCAAATACAAACCTACACTTTTACTTTATTATATTTTAGAAGCAGGTTTATTAGGGAAAGGGACGGAGGAATAAAGAAAACTTGTATAGACACAAGTGGGCAGGAAGAGCTGCCCTGAAAGGGAGAGGTTTGCTGAGAGGCTTGCATGGTTACAGGCGGGTGGCCTTGACAGGTCACAGGCAGGCAGGAAGCTGCTGCCCTACAAAGGGAGAGAGTTGGTGAAGAGGCACCTGCGTAGTCACTAGTGGGCAGAGGGAGTGCTGCCTACAAACCTACACTTTTAATATACATTTAATATATAAAATTATTTTCTGTAAATATCAGATATAAGAAAAGAGAGTATGATTATAAACTATAAACTTTCTTCATTGAAGAGCCACTATTATACTCATAATTTTTAAATTTCTCCAACTTGAACTAAAACAAAGCTTTTGAGTAGAGGTTCTGCACATTTTTTAATCTGTTTTGAACTGGGGTGTAGCCCAGAGTTGTGGAGGGCAGTAAGATGATACACCAGAGACAGAGTGGGGAGCAAGATAGTTGGATTTACTGAAATACACTGCTAAGGGAGCAGCGGGCAAGAGGTTTGTTGCACCATATGTGGGTTAGCTCCCTGGCCAGGGATTGAACTCATGCCTTTGATGTGATAGTGCTGAGATTTAACTCCTAGGCAGCCAGGGAGGGCCTCTGCATATTTTCACACTGAACAAAAACCATATAGATCATATATCATATATGTAGTTTTTTATGTTTCTATGTCTTATATACTGTTTTCAAGAGGGAAAGACCTTGTGGGCGCTATGAAAATATGCAGTATTCTGGCTGACTAACAGTACTAGACAGTCCTATTACAAAATTTTGTTCTTAGAATTCTGTCTGGGTTAAAAAAGTAAGAAGTTCTGGGCCTCCCTGGTGGCACCAGTGGTTAAGACACAAACTATGAAACAGTCTGCAGCCATTGCAGCACAAGTTCAATCCCCAGGCAGGGAGCTACCTCCATGACGCAGTGGACGTCTCCTGCTCTCCTGCTGCTCTCCTTAGCAGTGTATTTTTGGTCAGTCTCCCTGTTGTGTTCTCCTCTCTGTCTCTGGTGAGTCTTCGCACCCCATGCTGTGCCCTAGTTCTTGTATGCATAAATAGATAAATCTTAAAAAAAAAATGGTAAAAAGCTCAGGATGATGTGTTGAGATAGCAGGAAACCAGTAAAGCAGGAGAAGGTCCCTCCAGAAAACTGAAAGAGAGTCACAACCTGGGGCTGAGAGCTACAGGCAGAGATATTGGTCTATTATGTTAAAAGGCTGTTTTGGAAGGACAAGCTTCAACTTCAGACACACATGCATATTCAGATCTGCAGATATGCTTACTACTAGGTTCTACAGTGTAGACTTAAGAAATAATTTAAAAAGTACAGGTTTAATTTTCCCATGGAAGTATGGAGACAGAATCAGTAGACAAAGCTAATGAAGGTGAAGATTTGTAGCTTTTCTTTTTCATGGAAATGTTGATAGATGTTGGGAATGGTGTTTTCACCTGCAAATTGGGAATGAAGACAACTTCCCTCAAGTGCAAAGGATTATTATAAACATTAAAAAGACTGTAAAAGAGCATTTAAACAGTTGAACAACACATTTATGTATAATTTTTATAAACTGAATCATCTGATTCATGGACAGTATATATTCTTTAGTCCCCTGACCCTGTTCTCTTGGGTGGCACATTATATGTATTTTAACCAGAAGTTTGCTTCATTCAAAAAAGACTTTACTTTGACCCAGTTCTTCTATTCCCCTTACATGTTTAAAAACCTTTTAAAATATCTTCATCCTCAAGATCATCAATTTCTATTTTATACATATAGATCACCTTTGATATTTCTAAGTGACACTTTTCTGGCTTTCCTTTTTAAGTCTTAAGCTTTAAACTCTACACTGTCATCTACTTCATCATATCCTTTTCATAATTTGCTCTTTTCTTCCTTCAAAATGTTTTATCCTCAGTAAAACACTCCATTTCCTCATTTCTTCACTTGGAATTTGAAGTTTGTTCCCCAAAGTATTGTTAAAGTTCCCGTTGAAACTCCAGAGCAAAATAGAACATTGTGTAGTTCTTCTCCTTCAGACAGGCATGTGATCCTCTTGTAAGGTATCTCTGTATTTACAGCGGAACTTGAAGAGACTTTTGCCAAATTCCTGTGGGGGAAGCAATAAAGAACTAAGGCTTCAAAAAAAAAAAGTCACTGAGAGTTATTTACTAGACCTTGCCCTGTTTTCTAATAGTGGATTTTCCATCAGTTTCTTCATTTTTCCCCTTTTTCTCCCATGTCTTATGTTTGGCTACTGTTTCCTCTCTATGAAATACAGACCAATAGTTCTACTTGAAACAGTCCCTGCATTTCCAAATTTCATAGTGTTACTTTTGTATCTAATACCACATTTATGGATTTGCTACTTTGGTCTGTTTAGTTGTCCTGTCTACATTGTGAGTTCTACCTATAATGCTAGCAGTGCCATCTGTGATTAAATAAATGAAATAAAATTAATCAGACTATTTATGAGCATCCCGTTTTCATTTGCATGTTTTATTTCACTGAAAGTGCCTAAGAATCTCCTGTAAAAGGGTATTCAGACCATATATACAGAGAGAAGATAGGAAAGTAGTTTTCTCTGACACCTTCAGTTGCACACACTCCCCATACTTTCTCCATTGCTGTATGCAGGCTGCTGATGCTTTTGCTGGGAAATGTCTTCACATATTTCTGCAATGTTCAGACAGATGGTCTTAAAGAGAAACTGTTTGTGTTGTTGTTGTTTTCCTGATCAAACATTTGCTTCATTGAAATAAAAATTAATGTTCTTCCCACTCTTCTCTTAAAGCATGATGTCTCTTCAAATTCCTCAACTCAACAGCTTTTTTGCCTCCTACCATGGTGCCTATTGCATATTTTATGCAGTACTTCAAACAATCAGTGCCTAGTTTCACAATCTCAGATTTTAATACACATCTTTTCAAAGCTTGAGAAATTACCAACTCAAGATTTCACTTGTAATGACCATTTTCAAATATAGTAAATAATATCTAAAATGTGCTTGATTTAACCACAAAATCTCACTGAAGTACTTTTTCCCTTAAACTACTCAGTTCTTGAGTTGTGATAGTTTATAGTAAATCACTTGCTTGTTCTTTTGTTGACATGTTGGATCAATTCATATTTCTTATTTCTTGTTTCTGAAGTTCCTTTATAAAAATGACTCCCATTATTTAAGGAACACAAGCATCTGCATTGTTTCTCTGTAGTACCAACTTAACCTGTGGCTTTTTTTTTTTTTTTTTTTTTTTACTCTCAACTAGTCTGTCTTGTTTCCCTGCATAACCTTGGATGTGTGTGAAATCTTTTCCTTATCCTTTTCTGACTTTCTCCTTCTCTCATCACCTTGACTATCTTTATAGACCTGCTATTTCTGTATGGATTTCTGCTTCCAAGTCCTCACCCTGATTTTCTCAGTCTGTGTACTCCTTTAAACATTTCTGTAACTATTTTGCTTTTTAAAGATGTTGGCTTGATTCCTTCCCTGGGGAATTTTCTTTTTATCATTTTTAAATATGAGCTACTACTTTGTGAAGTCTGGAAAAGTGAGCAGGGATTCTCTACCCTTGATCGTCTTTTTTATATTTTTTAATTTCTTCATATTCTCATAGGGAAGTTCTCAACCTCCAAACACCTCTGCCAATTTTCTCAGCTTTTGAGAAATTAATTTCAGCTATTACCATACCCGGATCAGAAAACTAGCATATTGAACATTACATTATATACTCTCTATTTTTTCTTGTATAAAAATAATGTCAATTCCTCTAGCCCACTTTCAAAGGGAGTTTTGGTAAATATTCACAACTAAGCATGTGCATCTAAATTAACATTTCTCAGTCTGGTTACAGATTGCCTTACACTTTTGACTTTATTGTCAAGTATGCTGGAATTAGGAAGACATCAGGATCTAGCCACTTATGCACATATGATTCTATGTCTCAATTAAGTCATGAGAAATGGAGATATTATTAGTGGTGGTTTGCTTTAATTGTTGTTTACTGTTTTGTTTTTGTTAATTACAGACATATTTATTACCGTGACATTTGTAGCCTGATATATAAATCTACAACTTTCGTCATCTGTAAAAGCATAACAATAATTCCCTTGCCATGATGATGTATGGATTAGCAATACTGATTATAAAGTATCTGGCACTAAATAATTGGCAGCATTGGTAATGATGATGATGTTTGGCATCATCAATATTCACCTTTTAAAAGTTCATTTGATAGTATAGCATTTTTTTCTCAGCAAGCTAAAATTATTTCCTACTATCAGTTATTTTCTAACATGTTTAATGTTATTGTGTGCTTTAAAACATTTACATCTGCTTTATTTCATTTTTTTAAAGATTTACTTATTTATACAATCACTGGGGTACAGGCCAGAGGCGCGGGAGGGTGAGAGAATTCACCAGAGACAGAGCAGAGAGCAGAACAGGCAAAAGGATCAAAGTACACTGCTGAGGGGAACAGCGGGTGAGGCAGGAGAGGTCTGCCCTTGCCATGTGGGAATCTCCCTGGCCAGCCTGGAATCGAACTGGTGCTGCAGAGGCTGCAGACAGCTTCACAGCGCGGCGCTCAACCTGCTGTGCCACTGGGAAGGCCCTGCATTTGTTTTAAATGAGGTAAATTAACCTTTACTTACAACGTTAATTTTTCTCCATTTCTTTTTTGTATTCATACATTATATAGTAAAATACAGTAATACATTGTACTGTAATATCCACTCCAACATGACAGAGAGTTGCTAGAGCCTTGAATACTAACCTATAACCATCGATATATACCCATCTGTAATTTGATATTAAAATTTGGATTAATATTCACAGGGTTTTTTTTTTAGTACAGATTTCCACAAACTTTTTGTTTTTAATGTAACAATTACTGAGGGCTCAAAAACTGCCAGACAATATGTTAGCCACTGGGAATACAAATATGAAGATAATGTACATTTATGAACTAGTGGATGATATACCCACACAAAATAATTACCATGCAAAGTAATTTTATTTATTTATTTATTTATTTTTTAAGATCTGTTTATTTATTTATTTATGCAAGCACTGGGTACAGTCAGAGGTGCGGGAGGGTGAGAGAATTCACCAGAGCCAGAGCGGGAAGCAGAGCAGGCAGAAAGACTGAAGTACACTGCTGAGGGGAGCAGCGGGCAGCAGGAGAGGTCTGCACGCCATGTGGGACCCTCCTTCGGTGGCCAGGGAGCAGCCGGGGATCGAACCGGCGCTGCAGAGGCTGCGGGCAGCGCTCAACCGCTGCGCCACCGGGGAGGCACCATGCAAAGTAATTTTACTGTATCTTTCAAGTTTTTTTTTTTAACCTCCCAGGTTTTATTTATATATTTAATATTTTAAATTTGATTATACTAATTCTTTTTGGTTCTTTGGCTGTTGAATCACCTCAAGGGTGTCAACTGTGACTTTGATATGATCACATTAGTTTTTATTAGCTTCTTTGTTTTCTAACAGAGCAAAATTTTCTATGTTCTTTGTGAACACCTTGTGTACTTCACCTGAAATCAGCTGTATTTCTAAGCAGTCACCATTGATTTTAGACGGGAATCAAATTTAGAGACGGTAGTCTATGTGTGTGTGAGTGCTTTGAGGCAGTGCGGTGGATAAAGCTTCTAGACCGTTTTAGCTGACAAAGACATTTCCTTAACAAAAAAAGTCAGTATATAATATATATGTATAAAATTTATATATGAGACACATTATATAATAAATAATATGTGTAATAAATAATATAATTTGTATTATATACATATAATAAATAGATATAATTATATATATAAAATATATATATATAATTACACTGGAAATTTTTAAATTACTAGCATTTTAGTTGCTTTTTTCCTGTAAAATACATAAAACAAATTTTAAGTAACTATAGTGATGTCCAAACTAGAACAATAAAACTGAGTGAAGTAAATTACCTTACGTTTCTTTGTAAACCTTCTCTTTAAGGATGTATAGCAAAAATACTATGATCTGAATCTTGTTGAAGTTAAATGCTTTTTTTTCTTCATGGTTATATATCCAATATGATATGTTCATATAGTTAGTTTATCCTCAATATTTAAGACTTGACATTTTATATGAATTTATTTACATGTCCTAAGTCAGAATTATTAACAATATATTTTCAGAAATGTCTTATTTCCATTACAGACCCTTCTTCTTTCTTCTTTCCTCTGCCTTTCTATATAAGCATTTTTATTATGTTTTGATTTTATTTTGTTTTGATTTTATTTTGTTTTGATTTCCAGTGTTTTATTTGTTTGTTTTTATAAATATAAGTACAGGTATTTCTGTATTCTATGAAGTATTTTGCTTTTTTCCTCTCCTATGGGCTCTGGTATGCTAAAATTAATAAAAAAAAGATTATTCTATTTAAAATAAAATGATAAGTCACAGAATGGTTAGGAGAAAGAAGTGACATGATCTCATTTATGATTAAAGATAATAATTTTGACCTAGTTGGATAATGAAGCAAAATGTATTATTGTCTTCTAATATTGCTTTATATAATCTTCCTTCCACCCCACTATTTGTTCATTTCTTTCTTCTTCTTAGCTACTTTGATTTGACAGCACAGTGCTACAGAAACACCTTTTGTTCTTCTCTGAGTGTTTCAACTTTTTTGAAGGCTTTTCTGACATAAAGCCATAGTTGATCTCTCCTTTCATGTGTGATTACTGCATGATATTTACCATTATCATAGCACCCAACTTTCCTCTTGTAATTATTTATTTATATACTGGTGATCCTATGAGTCCTTGAGTGATTTGAAGGCCTGGTTTACATTTATCTTTCATCTACAATGGCTAGAAGATGTTAGTACATCTGGTGTTCCATGGAAGTTTCAAAATAAATAAAAGCTGATATTAAAGTAAATCTCCTTCATAGACATTTAATGTTTAAAATTTTATTTAAAAAAAAATTGTATTCTCATTATAGCATTTTGTGGCATTAAATTCCATTCCTTTGATGCTGTAACCTGTCTTCTCACCAAATTTTACTTAATCTGATATTTACCCATCTCCATGAAATTATCTTGAAAACCATTAATTTTTGCTTCTCTATTTTTTTGAAAATTCTTGTACAATTTTACCATATAAAGTCATTGTGTGTGTGTGTCATTTGCTAATAAGTAAATTCCCCAAAAAACTTTTTGTTCTTCACCTAATTGTATTTTATAATGCATTACAAAAACCAAGTAAGTCCATGCCTCTCTTTAGTCTCTATCATTTTCCTTGATTTCTTCTATTCTGCTCATATTATTCAAACTAGCGCCTTTATCTGAACTTGATGGTTTTAATGTTCCCATCAATTTGAGCCTTAGACAAGTCCTGCAGACCTAGTGTGATTTATGGTGACCAACGCAAGAAAAATTACTTTGGGCTGGTCAACCATGGGTGAAGCTTGGAAACCACATTGGGTGCCAAACTGTTATAGGGCAACCCTGATATAAAATAAAACGGGTTGCCTGGCTGTGGGTCCTCACCCACACGCTTAAAAGGGACTTATTAATACTCCACTACAGGCACACACAAAAGGTTAATAAAAGGTTTATTTACAAGGGAAAGGGAATTAAGGAAATGTACAACTCAGGGAGAAAATAGGGAAATAAAGTCTTTAATGTGTCCTACCCAATCTGCTGACCTGGAAACCCAAAGGCACTCTCAGAGCTGGCTGAACACGCTGCTAGCTGGCAGGGAGCCAAAATGGGGAAACCCCTCCAAAGCCCAGGTGTCTGGCTTTATACCACACCTGGCTGCTTAACCCCACCCTCAGGTCCCAGCCACCTTCCCTTTGGTGGTGATGGGATTTGGAGTTCCCCAGTGTCTTTTGGCTTTGGTCTGGAGTGGGGGGTGGAGTCTACAAAGCCTGTATGGAATTAGCTTTAGGACATCCTTTCCCCCTAACAAGACCACTGCCTTCCCTTTTTGTAGTATTACTTGAGAAAATTTTCAACTGTAAATTCCACTGCCCCATTGTGATGTAAATCTTCTCCCAGCCTCCAACCAGAACTAAAACCCAGGAATGTCATTCCTGAGACTTCGAACTAGTGCTTTAAAATGTAGTGATCAAGAACTCTAGTAATCCTAAATCCCTGACTCTGAGGGTAGGTAGTAGCTTAACATCAATAAGAGACAGTTAGCAAACATAGGGGGTCCAATCACCTTGATCAACATCCCTCCCTAAAGTCTTCCATCACTTTCTACTAGTTCACCTCAAAGCTTAAATCTCTCCTACATTTTGTTTCAGTGGAGTTAAGTTCAATCTTTCTCTCCCATTGCAGTAGTCTTGAGTACAGCCTATTTAATGTGATACAATTTTTCTTTGACATATCCCCCTTGTAGATATCATTTTGGAGGTGACTACCTGCTTCTTGGTGGCTAATAGAATACTAGGATATGCGGACATAGTAAAGGACACATTTGATCAAATTTATTTATTTATTTATTTGTTTGTTTGTTTTTAAGATTTATTTATTTATTTATACAAGCACTGGGTACAGTCAGAAGCACGGGAGGGTGAGAGAATTCACCAAAGTCAGAGCAGAGAGCAGAGCAGGAAGACTGACGAAGTACACTGCTGAGGGAAGCAGTGGGCGGCAGGAGAGGTCTGCGAGACATGTGGGACCCTCGCCCAGTGGCCGGGGATCAAACCAGCACTGCAGAGGCTGCGAGCAGCTTCGAAACCCAGCGATAAACTGCTGCGCCACCAGGGACACCCTTGATCAAATTTATTAAATTTTTCTTTAGTTCTTCAGGTTTATGTGATCAAGTAAGTTTTGAGTAAGTGCTTATACAGAGGACTCTTTCCTGTTCCACTTATGCTTCTGACAGCTTTAATGAAACCCATATGGCCACCAGATTTTGCTAGCAACCCTTTATCTCATGGGTAGATGTTGTCCCTTTCTTCTTCTGCTTGTTATTGAACACCTTAAATCTGAGTACATCTACTGTGGTAAGTGAAAATTTCTGGAGCCTATATGGACTCCAATCTATATGTCTACACTCCTCCATGAGACTTTTGTATAAGACTAATGATAGGGACAGCAAGCTTTTTATCTTCAACAAACAAATGGGACTACAGCAAAAATAAATAAATAAATAAATAAACAAACAAACAAGCAAATAAATCTAAGTGTCATGGCCTATGTAGAACAAAGATTGCCTCATGTATCTGAACATAGATCTTTAAACCACAATAGTTTTCTGTTCCCTCTAGTAGTATCTCTACTTAGGAGAGAGAGAGCTGCCTGCAACCTACCATGGCTTGAGGAAGAAAATTTGTTTGAACTTCCTTCAGGAAAAGCAAGTTTGAAAGCTTGATTGAGGGGCCTCCCTCATTGGTGGTACAAGGGGTTAAGTCTCAGCACTATGAAGTTGTCAGCAGCCACTGCAACAGGAGTTCAATCCCCGGCCAGGGAGGTGACCAAGATGGCACAGTGGACCTCTCCTGTCTCACCCGCTTCTCCCCTGAGCAGTGTATTTCGGAAGATCTGCTGTTCTGCTCGCCACTCTGTCTCTGGTGGATCTTCTTCCTCTACCCCCCACTCCTCTGGCCTGCACCCAGTTCTTGTATGCATAACTAAATAAATCTTTAAAAAAGACTGATTGAAAACACTATAATGACATTGATGCAAATGACTGATTTTTTAATTTTAATATATAAACTTTAAAATACTGAAAATCAAGATACTTTTGAAATGATTCCATCATATACTTAATTCTTAATGAAGACTAATAATAACAGCAGAAGAAAAATAACACAAAATTACCTGAAAACTACAGGGTGTCTGTATTGTTCTTGCTTTGTATTTAATTGTAAACAGAACAGAAACAAGCAAATGAAAATTTGAGCACTAGAACAAAGTCCAACCATAAAAACATGAAATAAACAAACGAAAATCCCACACAAATAGACTAGTGACACTATTTTTATGATAAATTATTTGCTAAAGAAATACTGATAACACTAATTCTGTCACTCTGTATTATTGAAAGCAAATCCCTAGTATAAGATTAGAATAAGAGAAGACTGAGTCTTCAAAATTAATATCTCTGTTATTTTTTTAATTCCTCCTTAGGTCACCTTCATTACTTAGACAGTGTTTAAATATGATACATTTTTCTTATCTCTGGATAAACAACATAAGGCATCTTCAGTATGATACTTCTGCCATTAAGTGCGTCTCTCTCCTGTGTTTAGCCTAAAGATAGATACTTTTCCACCCTTTTTCTTTAGTTTTCTTGTTTCTTCATCCTAGTAAAAGTTCTTGATTTAAAAGTTTTATCTCCTATTGTTTCTTTAATGATAATGTGTTAATGTGTTTTGCCCTTTAGTAGGGACTGTATATCATCATAGTATATCTTCATAGAAGATATAGACTGTATATCTTCACAGTAAAAATTTAGCCTACTCATCATCCCTTTCCTCAGTGGCATGGGAGTAGATAGAATGTTGGTTTGTCTCTGTAACTTCATTTAATATTATCAAGAGAGAACTCTATTTTGCTTCTAACTATTAGACTTGCCAAGTCACATGATTTAGCCAATCATATGTAGTATGACACTAGCAAAGATTTGAATCATGGCTTATTGGGGAGGTAGTTATTCTTGTGAATGTGGCATCATCATAAACATAAAAGTCTTAGAAAACTCAGTCATCCAAGAATGATAAAACACATGGGGAACATACATGGAACTTACATACCACTTAGACTTAAGCCAAATTCAGTTCAATCTAGACGATTAAAACTCAGCTAACCCAAAGGTTCCTGAGGAAAAGAAAAAAAAAAGCACAGGCAAAACACTCCATGACATAACCTTCAGAAACATCTTTGTAGACTCATCTTGAGAAACAAGGAATCAAAAGAGAATATAAATAACTGGAACTACATCAAATCAAAAATCTTCTCTACAGTGAAATAAAAAGTATCCAAACCTGCCAAAAATAAAAAAAAAACCTTCTAAAAATATTTACAAACCATACCTCTAACAAAGGACTGCCGTAGAAGACCTACAAAGAGATCATATACCACAAAAACAAAACAAAGAACTCAGTTAAATGATGGGCAGAATAGCTTTATGTGCTTCTCTAAATAAGACATGTAGATGGCAAAAATATACATGAAAAATACACATTATCACTATCACCAGCGAAATGGATATCAAAACCACAGTGAGATACCACCTCACACCTGTAAAAAATAACCCATATTAACAACAACAACAAAAAAAAAAAGCAGAAGCAAGTGCTAGTGGGGGTGTGGGAAAAAAAGGAGCCCTCTGACACTGTTATTGGGAATGTAAACTGGTCCAGCCCCTATGGAAAGTTGTATGAAGTGCCTAGAATTATTAAAAGTGGATCTGCCCTATGACCTAGCAATTCCACTCTTAGGTATCTATCCAAAGAATACAAAAACACTGATTCCAAAGGAATGAACCCTACACTCCTATATTGATTGTAGCACTGTTTACAGTAGACAGAATGTGGAAACAACCTAAATGCCCCAAAAGAGATGAATGGATCAAGAAGATGTGGTATATGTAGGCAATGGAATAGTGTTCAGCTATCGAAAAAAAAAGATAAATGGAAATCAACTGCAGTAACATGGATGAAGCTATAAAGGATTATGCTAAGCAAAATAAGTCAGAAAAAGAAAGATAAATATCAGATGGTTTCACTTAATATGTGGAATATACAGGAACCAAACAGGGTCAGACAAAGACAAACCTTGAAAGCTGACCATAGGCCTGAGGCATCTAGGAGAGTATGAGAGAATGGGAGAGGGGTGAAAACAGGTGGAAAAACATTTTTGATTGTGATTGAGGCCACTAAAAGGGGAATGTGATGGGATGGGAACAAAGGAGTTAGGGTTCCAATGGAGGATTACTGGGGCTTTGGTGATGGGTGTGGTGAAATAATGCATATTTGTAGAGGGAGGTATAAATCTATATCCATAAAACATGTATTGGAAATCAACATTAGCTCAATACATATAATGTAAATAAGTAAATAAATAAATACACTTGACCCAGTGTGGACTTGTTAAAAATGCAGATGACCCAATGCTTGCTAATTCAAATTTCTTTCCAAGTCAACTTCATTAGACTTTTCTTTCTACATGATAGGACAAAAGTAGAAGTTAAATAAACAGGGAAATAGTACAATAATGAAATATTCATTTACTCAGTATCTATTTATGGGACATTTAGTACCTGCAAAGCAGAATATAGCACTGTAGCTAGCTTGAAATATGCATTCTAAAATAAGTGAGAATTGCTCTTGTGTATTTTGTGTGTATATCCTATCTCTGTGTTAGTCGTTCAAAAATTGGTCTTCAACTATGAGATTCATTTGAAAAATAAAGTGATGAAACTTTTCTGAAAATGGGCTCAGACATTTTAGTTGCATAAAATTCAGATCATAGTCCCAGTGATAATGATTCATAATGCAATTATTTCTCAGAGAAAGATAAAATTTAAGGGAAATAAATAGCATGAGGTATCATAAATAATAAAACGAGTTAGCATTTGTTGATTACCAAAACTCACATAGATTATTTAATATTAGAAATAATTTCAGGTTGCGGAGTTATCCAAATTTTATGGTTAAAGGTGAGGCAGACAGTTTACGTTTTCTAAGCTTACGCCATAAAGACAGAACCAAGAATTGAATCCTGATCTAGAAGAACTCAAATCATTTAATTATTTATACACTAGTTCTAGAACTAGTCACAAAATGGAAAGATCAAAATTCCTAAATGAAACAAAAAGATAGCTTTACTTGTGATTTCTTGGTATTGAATGTAAATCTTTTAAGTGTCCTGCCTTTTGATGCTTCTAGTAACTTGACTTTAGATGTGTCAGTGTAATAATGGGGTAGTATGTGCTGGCATTGTGTCACATTTTTCCCCCAAATATATGAAATTGTTTTCTATGAGATTAAAGAAAGAACACTACCACCTCATTCCCACATACATTTTTTTTATTTTGCCACTGATTTACAGATTCATTAAGTATTATCATTGTAAAACATTGATTTAGTGCTCTATGTAAGTATGCATTTATAATCAAATACATATATACAGATATTCAATATTCATGAGTTTCAAGTCTAAATTGCTACTGAGATATGATAAACTGAAAATAAAATATTTGTTCTCAAATTGGATAAAGATTTCACTTTTTAGTCAAGAACAAGGGTTTCCCTAGTTTATAAAATGAGGAACTTTAATATTTTTCTAAATCTCTTTATTTTTCAAATAAACAACTTCTGTTTGCTTTCAAATTTTAACTATTCCCAAGTCACATCAACTGAGAGAAGATTTAGAACCATGAAAGTTTACATAATCTTTGCATAAATAATTAACAAAGCAGAAGATAAGCTGACAAAACACAAAGACTAGATAAAATGTGACAACACTGTTGTATAAACTGATATTTTAAAACAATACAGATTGGAGGTATTCTAAAATATATGTAAACATATTAAGCTGAGCAAATGTAGAACACAATTAAAAATCTGTCTAAATCTACTTTCCCTGGAGTGGAGATTTTTATATAACAAGTAATTATATATGTGTTCAAAACCTATACAAATTTCTAAAGATATATCTGCAACATTGTTTTTAAGATTTAAAAAGTTTTTAAAATCCATGAAATAAGTTTAGGAACATTTTTCTAAGATGTAAATGTTTGACAATTACTTATTAGATTTCTATGTAATTTTGGAGTTTATGCATTTAAAATGATATAAAAATTTCTTGGGAAAATGCTTGGAAGTTCCTCAAAATTTAATATTCAACTCTTTATTATTCAGCAGTTCCATTTTTGGCTATATATCAGAAAAAATGGAATCACTATCTCAAAGCAGTATCTGTATCCCCATGTTCATTGCAACATTGTTCATAATAACCAAGACATGGAAATAACCTGTGTCCATAGATGACTAATAACATGTGATATCGATAGATAGATAGATAGATAGATAGATAGATTTATATTTGTGGTATGTATCTCTCATATGTGTGTGTATCATATACATCATCATATACACACACAATATGAGATATTATTCAGCCAATTTATTTATTTTCTTACATTGTTGTTAAATTTTGCACAGTGTTTGATTTTCCCCTCAGGTATAGCCCCTATAGTTCTCCCACCATAATAGCACCTGTGTATAGATATTTAAATAAAATGCTGCCAATTCTAACAACATTGTGAGTCTTGAGGGTGTTACACTAAGGGGAGTAAGTCAGGAAAATATAATACCCTGTAATCTCACTTATATGTGGAATCTAAAACAAAACAAAACAACAACAACAAAAAAAACAGACTCTCAGAAACAGAGAACAGATTGTCATAGGCAAGTGGTGGGAGTGGTGAAATGGTTCAAGTTGGTCAAATTGCCCAAACTACCAGTTGTAAGAAGATGAATTTTTGGTGTTATGATGCATTGCACTGTGACTGCATTCAATCATACCCATTATATATATTTAAATGCTACTAGGAACATAGAGATTTTAAAAGTTCTTGCCACACAAACACAAATTAGCTGCATAAGGTGATAAATGTGTTTACCCTTGTTGTGGAAATCATTTTGCAATATATATATATATATTTATACATATAAAATCACTACATTGTATACCTTAGCTAACATAATCTTATATATCAATTTTATTATAATAAATTTGGGAAAATGTTATTCCTTGAATTGCCTCTGTGAATCTTGGCAGGGAAATTCTGATTTTGCTCAAAACCAGTAAACCAAAATTCAGTAAATACTTTATGATAGGTTAAGATAAATTTAAGTGTTAAAAATATGTCATAAAAGAAGTACATTTTAAAAATTGACTAACATATATAATCCAAATGTAAGCTGATGAAATATTTTTGCACATCATCCAACTGACAAGAGGTTAATAACAAGATTTATAAATAATTCAAACAACTCAAAAACAAGGAAAGCCCCCCAAAATTAAAATAATGCAGAACTAAATAGACATTTCTCCAAACAAAACATTCAGATGGCAAATCCACATATGAAAAAATTCTCATCATGAATTACCCTCAGGGAAATGCAAATCAAAGCCACAGTGAGACATTGTGACATAATTGTGAGAATATCACATATCAAAAAAAAAAATACAAAAAATAGAAACAAGTGTTGGCAAACGTGTAGAAATAAAGGAACTGCCCTGCATGGTCTAGCCCATGGAAAACAGTAAGCAGGTGTTTCAAAATATTACAGATAGATTTACTCTATGATATAGAAATTCTGCTCTTAGGCATCTATCCAAAAAACTAAAAATGCAATTTGAAAGCACATATGCACTCCTTTGTTCAGGAGACATCTTAAGTGGCCAGTCCCAAGTGGATTAAGAAGATACTGCATGTGTGTGTATCTGTGTGTGTGTACATATATATACACATCTATCTATATGTATATATGTGTGCACTATGGAATACTACACTGCTATAAAAATATGAACTCTCGATATTTGCAACAATGTGGATGTAACCTAGAGAGAATTAATCTAAAGAAAATAAGTTAAAAGGAGAAAAACTAATAGCAATGACTTTGCTTATAAATGAAGTATATATAGGAAAGAAAAAATAAACAAAAAACTAAGGGTCAGTAAAAACAAAAGCAAAACCTAGACATCTGACTATAAAGTGAAGGCTACCAGAGGAGGAGAGGGAGGGTAGAGCAAAGTATATAGGGGTGTCCAATTGGCTATGGTGGAGGATTGTGGATGGCTTGTTGGTGGGTGTGGTATCATGATCCTATACTTTTGAATCATAATTGAGTGTAAACCAACATTACCAACATTTCTAAAATTTTATCTGAAATTTCTATGCCATTATTTATATAAAGTCAAAATCTTTCCCAACAGTTTATAAATCCATTGCTAATAGGCTTTCATTTTACCATCGCTTCAATGTTCACTCTAAATCTATTTATTTATGGGTTTGACTTTTCTTCATTAATATGCCCTTCCTTTTTCATGTCATCAGACCTAACATGGTGCTTAGTTATTCTCCTAATTTGCATACCTTAATACATTGAGTACACACTTGCCTATATTAACTTCACATGTGTGTACACTGAGTGAATTTTGGTGGGGAAACAGGCCTAATATACTGACACAAACTTAAATGGAAAGGTAGACATAAAATTCTGGCAGTCACATATTCTTAGCAAGTTTAAAGCAAATTGTGTAATCTTACTAAAGAGTATTTTAGGTATTAAATGTTCTACAACTCCTGTTAACAATCCTTTCCCAATAGAACTGATATCCTTTTATGTGTAAAGAATAGATTGATAAGTAGTATAAAACCAAGCATTAAATATCATTAAATCCCTGCATGAATAATTTATTTCTTTGACTATTTCTTTTGAAGGCAAGAGGAAGTTATCAGTTTGTGTTTATTAAGCCTTTAACATTTTCTATCATGAGTAATAACACTTCTTTTAAAAAGCAAGAGAGCAATTCTTGGACAAGGTCTCCTGAGGGCAAATGCATCTAGTAAATAACAGAAGTTTTAAATTGTTTTCTTTCCACTTGAGGCAATTAAAATGGTTTCAAATAAATGTACTTTAATTAAAAATGAATCAGTTTACAAATATTAGATAAATAACAATATGCCACTATGAGTCCATGGCAGAATATGTAAAGATTCATGAAGAACTAACATTTGGGAAACATTTGCTTAGAACAAAGTCAGCTTTTTAAAGATAAATTTTTACTGTCAAGTGCAAGTTAATTTTTGATCCATGTACACTTGTGTGATGTGGTTTATTATTAAAGCTTGCCTTGGCATTTTTTAAAACCAAGATTCTGAGAAAACACAATACAGTGTTCATCATTTGATAAATGGAAGTGTGCCATTTCACTGGAGTGTAGAAATTTCAACTTCTGCTAATTCTACAAGTCCTTCATTGCACTTTTCAATTTGAAATGCCATTGGGCTATATAACATGATAATTTAAACAACATTAACATAGCGATGTCCTTTCATGAGAGTTTTTAAGTATTAGCTCAATAAAAGTGGAAGGACACATTATTAATGCAACTCTGTCAAGACAAAATCTGAGGAAGAGATGAGGTCAAAATATGTAACTTTGAACTTTCACCTTAGTACATGATATAGCAGTAAAAAACTCAGAAATGAACTGTTAGTGAATAAACAGCCTCAAATATCAACTGTCTTAAATGGGATCTTTGTTTTAGAAATTGGAATTAAAAATTTAGCCCTTGATGTTTCACTGTTACCACATAATGTATAGATCCATTACTAGTGAAATGAAGTGGTTTTGAAAATAAAGGAGAGGGCCTCCCTGGTGGTGCAGGGGGTTGAACACAGTGCTGTGAAGCTGTCCACGGCCTTTGTGGGTGCAAGTTGGATCTGGGCCTGCCTGGAACAATCCACATGGTGTGGCAGACTTCCTGTCTCGGCCGCTGCTCCCCTCAACAGTGTGTTTCTGTACATCTGCCTGTTCTGTTACCAGTTCTCTCTGGTGAATCTTCTCATTTCCATCACCCCTTCCCCCACCCCTGCAACTCCGACCTGTACCCCACTTCTTTTTTTCCCCCAAAGATTTATTTATTTATTTGTTTGTTTATTTATTTATTTATGCAAGCACTGGGTACAGTCAGAAGCGCGGGAGGGTGAGAGAATTCACCAGAGCCAGAGCCGGGAACAGAACAGGCAGACTGACGAAATACACTGCTGAGGGGAGCGGCGGGCACTGCAGGAAGATTTGCGTGCCATGTGAGACCCTTGCCACCAGCCAGGGATCGAACAGGCACTGCAGAGGCTGCGGGCAGCTTCGCAGCCCAGTGCTCAAGTGCTGCGCCACCGGGGAGGCCTTGTACCCCACTTCTTTTTTTTGTGGGACCCTCGCCGGCGGCTGGGGAACGAACCAGCACTGCAGAGGCTGTGGGCAGCCTCACAGCCCAGCGCTCAACCGCTGCGCCACCAGGGGAGGCCCGTACCCCACTTCTTAAAAAATGAGACAGATGTGTTTTCTAGATGAAGTAAGCATCATGGAAGCACCACACAAAGTGAGTTTCAGGGTCCTTAAGAGAATGTAAAACACTGTAAGATATAGGAAAAATACCTGTTTTAAGAATCCCCAAAATACTGAGCCATATATCATGGGAGTGATGTGTTGGTCCTAGAAAACTCTAAGGTCTACTAATCATGAGCTCTTACATATAAAAACAAATTAAAAAGCCAAAAGATAAATAAAAGTACCTATTATGGGCTCCTTTGGATTGCCAGATAATCAAGCATGGTTATGTGATAGATCCACAAATGGAATAAAATATTTTTATTTAATTAATTAATTTATTTATTTATTTTGTGGGACCCTCGCTGGCGGCCTGGGAACGAACCAGTGCTGCAGAGGCTGCTGGTAGCCTCGAAGCGTAGCGCTCAACCGCTGGACCACCAGAGGGGAGGCTCTATTAATTTTTTCAAATCAATCAACTTTGTAAATAGAAACATTTAAATGTTTGAAAATTTCCAGATTTCCAAATCTAAAACAATGATTTAAAGTTTGATGTAGATGATGTTAACTTGAGATGAGTGTAAAAAAATAGAATTTTATTTTGCAGGTACACAATTTGGTTCATTTGTGTCCTAGTATTTTTTTTTTTTTAGATTTACTTATTTATGCATACAGGAATAGGGATATAAGCTAGAGGTGTGGGAGGTGAGAGAATTCACTAGAGACAGAGTGGAGAGCAGAACAGGCACATGTACTGAAATACACTGCTAAGGGGAGCAGGAGGTGAGACAGGAGAATTCTGCCCATAGCTTGATAGCTTGTGTCTTTAACAACTGTGCCACCAGGGAGGGCCCCTGTGTCCTAGTATTTCTTAGGAAAATGAATCTAGATACTTTCAAGTAAATTGGTTTAATTCCACAATATATTGATAAGTGAGCAAATTCAAGAATCAGAACACAGTTTTAGTCCAGTTTGCAAACATAACTAGTATTTTTTTTAATTCTTCCTCAATGTTAGGTCCCTCACAGGTACAAATATTTGAAGGTAGAGGTAGGGGGTAGCATGAAGGAGCTCTTGTTGAAGAGACAACCGGAGAACAAAGCTTAACTCTGTTTGCCTGTTAGCTTCACCTGCTGTTGACTTCCTAATCTATTCTCTTGAGCAAGGTCATTCCTAGTGTTTATGATTTTGGTTCATTTGTCTTTGCTTTTATTTAGAATGAATGGTTATATGAAAATATAGCTGTACTTTTCTTAAACTGACTAAATATATTTTATCCAACCAGTTGGAGTCCTGATGCTTGTCTAATCTTCATCCTTCAAATTATCCATGAATGTATTGTTTTGTGCATCTGAAATATAAAGATTCTTGCCATGATTCATTAAGCCATGGATTCATGTAAGCTAAAGGTCCCTCTTGTATTTAAGTGCCTCATGGGACCAGCTGTCTTTTTCTAATGTTTGCACTCTTGAGATACCTGAAGTAGTAGTTAAAGCAATGAAAGATTGAATTTGCAAATTGAACTAAAATGATGTGTTAATGTTGAATTGAGCTAACAAATAATTAAATTGACATGAATTTTCTTCAGAATATCTAGATTAAGTTTTCAGTTCTAGGGTTAGTAGGAGTTCAAAAGCATAAATATTAAGTTCAGTTGCAAAAAAAATACAGGAAATTAAAAAGAAAAAAAATAAATTTTGGATTTCCTGTTAATATCATCTATATTAAAACCCCAGGTTTATTTTGGGCATAATTTGTAGAGGTGCTACAGTCCAAATCAATTGAAAATAGCACAATGGATTCTTATCTAATTGTTCCCAAACTTCTACCATGGAGCATGGCTTTTATTTCATGTTTCTATCCTGAGCCTAGTTCTTAAAATTAAGAGAAATTCAATATATTTTACACTTGTTATTCTATAACTACTAATCACTTCTTTGTCCCTAATTTTATATGCCCTAATATTGAGTATTTTTTTAAGATTTATTTGTTAATTTATACAAGCACTGGGTACAGTCAGACACATGGGAGGGTGAGAGAATCCACCAAAGCCAGAGCAGGGAACAGAACAGGCAGATGGATGAAATATACTGCTGAGGGGAGCAGCGGGCACAGCAGGAGAGGTCTGTCGCACCATGTGGGACCCTCTCCGGTGGCCAGGGATTGAACGGGCACTGCAGAGGCTGCGGGTATCTTCACAACCCAGCGCTCAACTGCTGCGCCACCAGGGGAGGCCAGATATTGAGTATTTTTAATATTTTTGACAAATTTACTTTTTTACTAGAATGCATTAAGATCCAAAAATTCCTCAAAATCCTTGACTTTTTTTTCTCATACACTTATAATTAACATTTTATTTTCAATCTCTGGCAAATGATGATATTGAGTCTCAAGGGTGATAATGAATGCTGAGAGAAGAAATGACTTAAATAGATTAGTGAAAAGTGTTCCACTATAAATTAACAACTTGTGTCTAGCATCCTAACCCAAGCTGACACAATGATTTTTATTTTCCTGTTGGGGGGAGATATTAACAGCAAGTAGGAAATGTTTAGCTAATTTCGTCATTATTTAAGATTGAGTCCATTCCAACAGTATCAAAAACAGGGAGATATTGTTTAAACAATTCCATGTAAGATCAAACAAGAGGAAATGAGTAATTTATGTTTCCAGCACTATTATAAGCTTACATGGTGTTTTGGGATGTGAATAATGTTTGAACCTCAAAGCTATCTATTATAGTCTGACACAGGTAAAAATTCAGCTCATCCAGAGGAATATATTGATCATGTCATTGTTAAACTATTCCTTTTAAGTCTAAAAGGTTAAACAGGGTGAAGAATTGCAGGCTAAGGGGAGCTATATTAATAATTTTATTTTTGCTTTGCTTCCCACTTTGATAAATGGACATTATTGTTTGGTGAATGAATTTGAATTTCAAATTTGATTTACACATTATGAAGGCTGAAATCATATACTTTGTAGTATTTGTATGAAACTCCTTTACTCAAAGACTGAAAAGCAGTCAATGATAACAGGCATCAAAAACACCAAAGTGAAGACTTCTGCTCCTGATCTAAAGAAGATATCACATCAAAATCCTGTGCACTCAAGGCCACCTGTCTTTGTAACCTCACACTAAGCAGTGGTGTGAAATAGAACCTCGCTTGAACTACAAGAGACTAATGAGGGTTACCTCAAATCAGGGACTGATAATCTCATCGTTCCTTAACAAAGACATTTCAGGCTTGTTTTAGTTCTAATGTCTGAAATTTTGTGTTTTCAGTTGGAAAAGCTTATTCGCAGAAAAAGAAAACAGAAAAGGGTATAAAATACACTACTAAATAAGTTTACTTGCATTTAAATAAATCACAGGGAAAAGAATATATCATCTCTATGACCTATTTATTACACATAACTTATTTTCTTTCTAAAAATGTTAACACCTTAAATAGTTTTTAATAGCTTTTTAGTGGAAATAGCTTTAACCATTAATGAAAAATACCACATAGAATATTGTTTCAAGTCTACTGAAACTATTCTTAAAATATCTAACCTTAAATCAATAAAACTAATATTATGTTTCGATCACTTTTTAAAGTACCTTATGTAAGTCAACTAGTTTAATCACTAATACTAATCCAGGAAACAGACATTATTGTTGTTTTCATTTTATGAATAGTGAAAACTATATTAATCCTAATGTCCAATATCACAAAGACAATCTATACCAAAAATAAGATTTTATGAGCCCATGTTCCAATAGTTTTAAAGAGCATAAACTAATGGCTATTATGAATATTATTTGATTTACATAGTACCTATAATGAAAAGATTTAGTACCATATTGTATGTTCATAATGTGTAATGTGTGTGGTAAAATAGCATGTATGCTATATCTTAGGGTGTATCTGTGCATATACTTGGTGTATGTGTGTGTTTGTGTGCTTTGATTCTGAAATTTCACTTTTATAACTGAAATTCAAATAAAAATATTTAGGTATTTTACATAAATGTAGATATTAACCACAGTGAATTATTATAAAGGCAAATTGAAAACTAAATTATGTGTCCACCAGCAGCCTTGGGATTACAATTTTTGAAGTATTTTAATAATATTGGGAAATGTCTTTATGAAAAATTAAATATACTAGGTTCAAATATTTATAATAAATATATTCATTCTTTGGTGATCTTTTGATCATCATTTTTTATTGGGTTATATTCTAGTAGAAAGAGACATAGTGATATCAGGACAAATGAAATCCCTACTCTCTGGATGTCTATCTATCATCCACCTACGTATTTACATAACTAGCAATTCATTCTATCAGTCAATTATTACTGGGTTACAAAATGTTCTACATTTCAGACCCATAAAAGAATTACTTGTCAGAATACTATATCTAATATCTTACAGAAGTTAGTTATTCTAAGCAGGGCTCTCTGGACTATTGCAGGGTCAGATATAGAGTATATGAGAAAGTGACTAGAAGTCTGAGGATGTGAAGAAGGAACTTCCTTTTCTGTTGTGTAATGCCAGTGGTAATTCATCACCTCGGCAGTAACAGCTTTGGGCCTACCCTGGTGGTGCAGCAGTTGAGCGCTGGGTTGCAAAGCTGCCCGCAGCCTCTGCAGCGCTGGTTTGATCCCCGGCCGCCTGGGGGAGGTTCCCACATGGCGCGCAGACCTCTCCTGCAGGCCGCTGCTCCCCTCAGCAGTGTATCTTGTCCGTCTGCCTGTTCTGCTCTCTGCTCTGGCTCTGGTGAATTCTCTCACCCTCCTGTGCTTCTGACTGTACCCAGTGCTTGCATAAATAAATAAATAAATCTTAAAAAAAAAACACAAAAACAGTAAGCTTTTTTGGTACCAGCTCAGAAGTACCAACACCAGCTGGTCAATTCTTCAAATAATTCTGTGCCCCCCCCCCCCAAAAAAAAGAATTAAATATCTAGGAAAAAAATTATCAAAGGACTTAAAAGACATATATACAATCAAAACTGTAAGACATTGTTAAAAATTATAGAACAAGATACAATAGCCCCATGATCATGGATGGAGAGAATTAATACAGTCAAAATGACCATTCTTCCAAAAGCAACATATAAATTCAATGCAATTTTTATCAAATTTCCAATGATATTTTTCAAGGAATTAGACCAAAAAAATAAATAAAATTTATGTGTGTCACAAAAGCTCATGAATAGCTAAAGCAACTTGAGGAAAAAAGAAAATTGAAGCATCACATTACTCAACTTTAAATTATATTGTAAAGCAACAATAATTAAAATACACCCTGAGTTATTTGAATAAAAACACCATAAGATATTTGAATAATATATAAATACACCCTAAGATATTTGAATAAAAACAGACTATAGATCAATGGACCAGAATTTACAGCCCAGAGATAAACCCATGCATATATTGACACCTAGTATATAACAAAGGCATCATAACCATATAATGGAAAAAGGAAAATATCTTTAACAGATGGCGTTAGGGAAACTGGAAAGGTATGTGAAAAAGAATGAAACTAGACACTAACTCCACACACTAAAATAAACTGATGATGGATTAAAGACTTGTATGTAAGACCTGAAATCATAAAATATATAGATGAAAACATAGGTGATAATATTCCATGGCATTAATGATAGAGATGTCTTTGGGGTCTCAATTCCAAAGGCACAAAAATAAAAGCAAAGAATAAGCAATCGAGGCTGTATCAAATCAAAAAGCTTTTGTACAAGCACAGAAAGCATAAGCAAATTAAAATACGATCCTTGTTAATTTGAGACGATATGTGCACACAGTACACATAAAATCAGGAGTTAATATCCAATGTGTGTAAAGAATTCTTCCAAATTAACAACAAACTATGAAACAACCCAATTAAAAAATGAGCTGAAGATCTGAATAGATAATTTTCCAATGGAGGTATAGAAATGACCAGCAGACATGAAAAAAATATTCATTATCACTTATTATTAAGGACATGCAAGCCAAAACTACAATAAGATGTCATCTCACACCTGTGAAAATGGCGTACATCAAAAAGACTACTCACAGCTAACATTGGCAAAGAGGTGAAGAAAGGTATATTTATGAACTGTGGGGGAAATGGAAATTGGTACAGCCATTTGGGAAAGCAGAATGGACCTTCTTCAAAATAGAACTACAATGACATAACCTAACAACTCTACTTCTGTGTATTTATCCGAAGAGTATGAGGTAATTAACTCAAACAGTAATATGCACTATAATGTATATTGTAGTATGATTTACAATAGCAAAGATATGGAAGCAACTTAGGTGTTCACTGATCAATGATTGAATGAAAAAGGTATGTTATATATATATTTTTTTTTTGTGTGTATATATATATATACACAGTGGAATACTATTTAGCTGTAAGGGAAAATGAAAATTTTCCTTTTGTAAAACAGAATAGAATGAACTTGTGGGGATTATGCAAAACTAAATTAGAATGACAAAGGCATATATTGGATTTCACCTTTATGTGTAATATAAGGAAACACAAATGATAAATGGACAGAATAAAATAAAAAAATAATAATGATATTGCTAGCCAAAATAGGAATAGGGGAGGTGAAGAGGGTTGGGGGTGGGACTAAGGGTGAAAGGGATATATAATGGGTAGTGAAGGGTGTTTTGTTTAATATAGATTTTTTCTTTAAAAAATGAAATAACTATTTGAGAAAAAAAAAGAATCTTATGGCCCACTTCCAATAGTATTCCTGCTTTGAACTCTTAAGTCATCATTATCAGGTAAGTTGTGCCCCTTTTCTCAGATTTTTTATCCAAACTCTGTGGAGTACTTGTTCACATATCATAAGGCATGATAACCAACCTTATCAGCAATCTGGGCTCAACATTCATGAGTTTCACTTCTAAATTATTACTTTGAACAGGCTCAACATCTTTCCCTTTTATTCTCAAGCTTTAAGAACAGTAACTGCTCCATGGCTACTATTGCCAAAATTAATTAGTATTTCCTTTAACCTTTAATTAATTTGCCACAGATCCTTAGGCATTAAGTTATTAATAAAAGTTGTTAGTTCATATTAGGTCATCTGTTAAAATAACTATTGTGGTTTATGTTTCCTCGGTAGATTCTGACACATTCATATCCCATTGGTTAAATCAAATTACATCACAAACCAAGCCCAATATCTGTGGAGTGGGACTATTCACTCTTCCTCACTTTTCCTCACTATTACATTATAGTCTATCTACTATCTCTTATTCTAGTATTTTTTTTTAATCTCTGTATATTCTAACATGAAAATATACTTGTATATTGTTGAAGGAAATAAGTCAACATATCCACTGGTTTTTACCAGACATTTATATTTTCTTTATTTCCTTTTGTGCAAACTTATAATAATAGTTATTTATCATAATAGTTATAATAATAATACTATAATAATATAATAATATAATATAATAATATAAAAGTTATTTATAATAATAGTTATTTATCAGTTGCTGGCAATAATATCTAATCTTTATAACAATCTTATGAGATAGACACTCTTTTTACCCCTAATTTAAAATAAGAAAACTGAGTTTGAAAGGTATTAAGTAGTCCAACATTTTTAATGTGGTATATGTAGTATGCTAAAACAATTGATCTGTTGTGAGAGGCCATATGCTTAACCACCACAAAATTCTGCTTCAAATTGAAACTCTACTGAAAGTAGCACTCACTTGGTTTAAAACACCCATCTAATCCTTTGGGTAATTACATGTTTATGCATATTAAAAATGCTAATTTTAATTAAAGTCATCTGCATTGAAGACATTTATTTTCCTGTGTAACACAAAATACAGAAGAATATGCACTGACTTGTTTGCTGAATCCTCTTCATAAGTGGTGATAGTGTGTGTTGTGCGTGTGTGTGCATGCAATTAATCATGAGTCTTTCAAGCATGTATAAATATTATTAAATGTATCTTCAGAAGTCATATGAAATTTCTCATCATTATGAATTTAGACAAATTTTGGGAAGTCTCTACTAACACAGTATTCATAATGTGACTATATTGCAAATATATAATTACACGTAAATACAATTCAAGGAATTTTTGTCAGGGTTGGGGGAGGAAATTAAATGAGCTATAAACCATACTATGAATCTGAGCATTAATCTTTTTTTTTCTTACACTGCAATTAAAATTTTATTTTTTTTCATCCTTCCTAATCTCGGTTAATATGTTTGTGTATGTGTGATTGTGGGTGGGCATGTGTGTGTACGCTTGTGTGTGTGATCACCAGTGGTTTAATTTTGTCATTTTGGAATATTATGTGAAAGGGAAATGATGATTGTAGACAGACTATTAGAAGTTTACCAAAAGTGTACCAGAAAGTACACAGGAAACTGGCATTCATTTATTCACTGAATTTTTACTATGAATGACATAAATCAAAACCTCCTATGACAGTAAAGAAAGGCCAGAAAGTTTGGGCAGAAAAATGATATAAATATGGCTTTCAGGGAATAAATGCTTCTTTCCATAATCAGTTAGGATGTTCCATAATGAGAGTTTCTTATTAGTTATAGGGACCTTTTGAAAAAGTAATCGTTGATGATAGGTAATGAATACTTAATAAGGTTTGATGAACAGATTGGCTTACATATACCTCTTATTTATTGAAATAACTAGGTATGATGCAATTTTTACTGTGAGTAATGATTGACATTCCCAAGAATGCATGATAATTTTTCTTTAAGGGGAAATACATAAAGTCTGCCCCTTGTCAAAAATATAATATTTGCCAGTCCACAGTGCAAATAAAACTATCATCTGGATCTTTTATGTAAAAAAACAGCATGTATAAATTATTATAGAATATATAGTTGTGAACTATAAAATTTGCTATAATACTATATAAAGTAAATCAGAGTTCTAATTTAGAATAGAATACTGCAAAGATTCAAAACAAGAGAACATTTTATTCATTTGGATATAATTCCAGGTAAAGCTATATGTGTCTATGTTAGGCAAATAAAAATAGCATAATTTTGTCTGAAAAAAATCATTGTTCTTTCAGTTTGAGCAATCTTATACAGAGGTGATACCTTGTTATGGACATGAAGCTAATATCAAATAATAAAGAATAGTATATGGACAATTTGGAGGTGTATTGAATGGAGAAGTTTAGTGGGTTATAATTCTTTCTTTCTTTTTTTTTCTTTTAAGAGTTATTTATTTATTTATTTATTTATACAAGCACTGGGTACAGTCAGAAGCGCGGGAGAGTGAGAGAATTCACCAGAGCCAGAGCGGGGAGCAGAGCAGGCAGAAGGACCGAAGTACACTGTTGAGGGGAGCAGCGGGCGGCAGGAGAGGTTGGGCGCCATGTGGGACCCTCCTCCGGTGGCCGGGGAGCAGCCGGGGATCGAACTGGCGCCGCAGAGGCTGCGGGCAGCTTCGCAACCCAGCGCTCAACCGCTGCGCCACCGGGGAAGCCCTATAATTCTTTCTGATTTTACTTTTCCTGTTACTGCCATGAACTTACTTGAATGTGTTATAAATATTTTGGATTCACTATGTTTTTAATAGGCATTCAAATTTCTAAAGTAACTTCAGCTCCAAACTGACCTGTTGTCATCTCAGGATGGTTACTCAGGATCAGTAACATTCTGGTCCTGAAACTATTATTTGATTGCTAGTCAACATCCAATACCGTTAATAATAAGTAATTAATATCTCATTTGCATAAAACATCACAGTGAAAAATCTAAGAATTTATATTTCTTCAAAACTCCTACAATTGTCATGGATCATACTTTATCCTAAGCTTGTTTCATGGGCTTACATATAATAAATTTCTCATTTTTAGAGTTATTTTGACAGTGTACTGAAAACACATGATTCCCAGTAAAAATGAGCAGGTGAAAAAAATCAGCTTATCTGTAAAATGAGATAGTTCTAGCTTATTATTTCAATGATCCTTAGAGCTATACACATTAAATATATTGGATTAGGGCTGAAATATTGAAAGCAGTTATAAGCACTTTTATCCCTTGAAAATAAAGAATAAATAAATATGTAATTTTATATATGTGTTTCATGTTTTTATGCTGTCTGACCTTAATGGACCATAATGCAATCAAGTGATTAGTGGGAAATTGGCAGTGCCTATAATATCGTAGCAAATGTTATGTTAGCTAGCAGCAGCCTGGAGTAAAGCACCTATGTAAGACAACTTTAGGTGACAAAGTAACTACTATATTAGACTACTTTGCAAAGATTATAAATGTATATAAACTAAATTTTCCTTCTCAGTCTATTGGGAAATTAACAAAAATAATAAAATGACAGCTTCCAGACTTCAAATTTTCAGTGTAAGGGCACAGTTAAAGAATATACTTAAGAGGTTTCTCTGAAAGCATATCTTATCTCCTTTAATAAAAAACCTAATGTTTCTGAAACCGTATACAAAATTTGATTTTGCATTATAGAATTGTACATGCAGACCTTTTCCAGGTGTTTTGTTAATTGAGAAATAGTAATATATTAAAGCTTATACTGGGGACAATTGGGAACATTTGGATGAATGTGAGTACACTGCATGTCCAAGTCATACAGATTGTTCATTACCAGTTCCTTTTTTACCTTATGAAAAGGCTACACTCTTTATATTTGAAGGTCCTTCACAATCTTTACTTGAAAGAATCACTATTCTTCATAATATCCATTTTATTACTATAATTAGTGCCAGATTAAACACTGAGGGAATGAGTTCAGAGTCTGAACTTAGAGGAAATAACTCTTCCAGCAAAAATAACATGATTTTGCTATTGTTATCATTAACCAAAATATAGGAATATGTGTATGAACATTTATAACTAAGGTCTGAAAACCCAAAAAGGAAAATAAATTTACAGTGGGCTGAATTTAACAATATGCTTGGACTTACTAGAGATTCTGAACTAAATATGTTAGTTTATTGTAAGTTAAATGTATCATTTTAAAAGAATGTAAAGTACTATAACTTTCTAGATATAATACCCATGGATAAATCCCAACTCAAAAAAATATAGGGTGTTATAATGTATTTGTTTTCTTCTGTGATGTCTTTTGGGTGGTTGGTCCTCAAGGGACATTCATGTCTCCAAAACATTGAAAATTTATTTACTAGGGGATACCAGTTTGCTTAAAAAGTTCTGAATGTCCTCTTCAGGCAGAAGATAATAAAGGGAAAGCAGGTTCCTTGATAATAACTTACATACTAATCCTCCAGAAAAGAAGTCAAATAATAGACTTTAATAATCAGTGATTTAAAAGCCAGTGTGGTTGCTGAAATGGTCAGCAGAGCTGGTATAGTAATAATAATAACTCTTACATTAAGTATCTTTGGTAATAGTAATTTAATCATGGAGATTCTAGCACTGAAAGAGATGAGCATCATGAAATGGTATGCCAAATTCTGAAAATGAAAAACAAAATGAAAAACAAAATAAAAGACAATGTAATGCTACTGCAAGATTTTATTTTAAGCCATTGTAGTATTATTTTAAAGATTTATTTATTTATGCATACAAGAACTGGGGTACAGACCAGAGGTGTGGGGGTGAGAGGATTTACCAGAGACAGAGCTGGTAAAAGAACAGGCAGACTGACTGAAATACACTGCTGAGGGGAGCAGCAGGCAAGTCGGGAGAGGTATTCTGGGCCATGTGGGTTGCTCCCTGGCCCGGGATCAAACTTGTGCTGCAGTGGCTGTGGATAGCTTTATAGGTTGTGTTTTAACCCTTTGCGCCACCAGGGAGGCCCTCATTCTTGTTTGTAAGCATTAAAAAAAAAAAAAAAAAACTTATGCTACCTTATCTGTATTTAAAAATATATAGTATATTTCTGGCATCTATTTTAAAAGGTTGCTATTTTTGAGTAAAGAGCAAAATAAGACAGAATAGTTAGTTCATCCTCTACTTACACTATGATCCAGTAAATCCAACAGTACATAAAATGGCTGTATAAACAGGGAAACTTTATGAATCCCCTAATAATCCATGCAAGGGGAAACAAACCAGGAAAATCCAACTACCTCCACTGCTTAGTGCCTAAATGTCTATAGTGAGGATCAAATAGGAACGGAACATATGATATATGTACCTGGAGAGCAGAGTGTCAATAAATTGATGACAATTTAGTGAAACTTTATACTTTGGACCACATAGGTGGCAACAGGTTGCCCTCATTTTCATTTGTGGATTTATAGAATGCATTATTGGCTGACATGATATAATACCCTGTTCCTTCTGAACAAATTATTAACTTTACAACAAAAAAAATGAAGCAATAAACTCATACTCAAAAGAGTCACTCACTTTACTGTGTATCTCATCAGCCGGAAACACTGGATCTAGTGATAGTGCAATAATTTATAGATTGTTTAATCATGGTGTTTTCAACATAACTAAACTTGGTAGGATTGGAGAACTGTTTTAATTTTTTTTTTTTTTTAGTTTATGCTCTGTTGACCATAAATGCTGCTTTTCTTCCCATAGGCAGAAAATAATCTGGCAAATCAATGATTGAAACTAAATGTAACTCCTTCCATTATAAGACCTAAGAATCCCCTCAAAAAGCTTTTGTTTCCCATCCCTAAAATTTACTGCTTTGAAGGTTTACAGATCTTTGTTCCCAATGGAAAAATACTTCTACAAGACCATCATAATGACAATTTCAATGAGCTAGAAATTGAGAAAACTGCCTCACTACTGTGAGTTCCCAATGCAACAGAACTGAACTAAAAGACAACTGCCTGAAATTGTAATCCTAATTAGAGAAGGATCAGTAGAATTCCTGCTATATGATTAAGGCAAATAGGATTATGTTTGCTAACCATTGGATCATCTGAGGTGTTTCTTAATAATTTCATATATGGGCCTCCCCAATGGCGCAGCAGTTGAGCACTGGGTTGCGAAGCTGTCCGAAGCCTCTGCAGTGTTGGTTCGATCCCCAGCTGCTGGGCGAGTGTCCCGCAAGGTGCGCAGACCTCTCCTGCCGCCCGCTGCTCCCCTGCAGTGTAAATCTTCAGTCTGCCTACTCTGCTCCCCACTCTGGCTCTGGTGAATCCTCTCACCCTCCCGCGCTTCTGACTGTACCCATGCTTGTATAAATAAATAAATAAATGTTTCAAAAAATAATAATTTCATATCTACTGGTGAACAATATGGCGATAAGACAGCAATCAGGGCCTCCCCGGTGGTGCAGTTGTTGAACGCTGGGTTGCGAAGCTTCCCTCAGCCTCTGCAGCGCTGGTTCGATCCCCGGCTGCTCCCCGGCCACCGGAGAAGGGTCCCACATGGTGCGCAGACCTCTCCTGCCACCCGCTGCTCCCCTCAGCAGTGTACTTCGGTCCTTCTGCCTGCTCTGCTCCCTGCTGTGGCTCTGGTGAATTCTCTCGCCCTCCCGCGCTTCTGACTGTACCCAGTGCTTGTATGTATAAATAAATAAATAATTCTTTAAAAAAAAAGACAACAATCAAATAGAGGTAAGATCAGACACATGAGGAATAAAAGTTTGAGTAACCCTACTAAGCAGAATATAAGGTACTGACTGAGGATGAATGGAAAATGGCATGGAAAGTTAAACAACGTTTTAAAGACCAACTAAATACTAATTGCAAACTGAGGGGAAAAAATGGAGGCATCTAACTTCCAGAGTTCAAATTATATTGTAAAGCCACAGTAATTAAAATATTATGACACTGGAAAAAAACACACACACAGAGAGATGAATGGAATAAAATTGAGAGTTCAGAAATAAAACCACATATTGATAGACAACTAATTTACAAAAAAATAGCAAAGTATGTACACTGGAACGAGGAAAGCCTCTTCAATAAATGGTGTTGAAAAATTGAACGGTTACATGCAAAATAATGAAACTAGACCACTATCTCATACCATAGGTGAATATCAATGTAAAAATGGATAAAATATATGGATATAAGACCTGAAACCAAAAAATATATAGAAGAAAACATAATCAAAACACTCTATGATATAAAATTCAGAAACATCTTTGCAGACTCATCTCTAGCAGCAAGGAAAAAATATATATATATGAACAACTACGACTACATCAAACTCAAAGTGTCTGTACAGAAAAAGAGATAGTGACCAAGAATAAAGAGACACCCTACTGAATAGGGGGAAATATTTGACTCCATACATCTGACAAGATGTATGTACTCCATACATCTTAGACTGATGTCTAAGATCTACAAAAAGCACATACGACTCAAAAAAAAAAAAAAAAGAAAAGAAAAGAAGAGTCCAATCAAAAATGGGCAGACAAACTAAATAGGCACTGCTCCAAAGACAATATACAGATGGCCGCCAGACATATGAAAAAATATGTATCATGACTTATCATCAGGGGAATGCAAATCAAAACCACAATGAGCTAACACCTCACTCCTGTGATAATGTTTTTTTATTAAAAAAATCAGAAACAACAAGTACTGGCAAGGGTGTGGAGGAAAAGGGATCCTGTTAGATTGTTGGTGGGGGTGTTGACTGGTACAACCTCTACAGAATGATGTGTGCAGATCCCTCAAAAAGTAAAAAGGATCCACCATATGACCCAGCAATTCCACTGCTAGGTATGTACCCAGACAACACAAAAACAGTAATTCAAAAGGAAACCTGCACTCTTAAGTTTTATAGCAGCACTGTTTATAATAGCCAAAATATGGACACAACCAAAATGCCCCAGACCATATGAATGGGTCAAGAAGATGTGGTGTGCATGTACATACATACACATATGTATAAATGTATATGAACGCATATGTATACCTTCATGCAGTGCAATACTACACAGCAATTAAAAAATAAACTCATGCAATTTGTGGCAACATAGATGGAATTGGAAAAGATTATCCTAAGTGATGTGAGGTGGAGGGAGAAAGATAAATACTCTATTTTTTCACTTTTATATGGAATCTAGAGAAACCAAACAAAAGATCAGACAAAGACAGACTTTAAACCCAATCCCTGACAGCTGACATAGATCTGAGGTATCCAGGAGGGGAGAAGATAAAACAGGGATGGGGGCTGGTGGAGAATATAAATTACTATGTTGGAGGATTATGGGTCCTTTAGTGGTGGGAAAATTCTGGTGAGCACATCTGAGGAGAGAAATACTATATAGTGAAAAAACAAACACGTATATAAAATAATGATGTCATTAATAATGATAAATTAAAAAACGAATTACCATTTTTGGTGCTACAACAAATACTGTAATAACTGTCAGTGGTGATTTCCTATACCTTTTGAGATATCAATTTCATGTCTCCCTAAAAACTAACAGCAAGCCTGATGTATATTGGTGGCTTTCCTTCACATTTAGTCCTTAGCCCTTTAATGGATTTGTAAGTACTTAATTTTCTGTGGACGTTCCATATTGCTTGTATAAAGAGGCTTATATTATTCTGATGACTCTGACAATAGTAAAAAGTAATATTTTCAATGAATGAGAATTTATAAAAATATATGAACTAATACTACACGTACTTCTATGTTTATTAAAACACTATTATGTATAAATCAAAATAATGTATATTATAAGAAGACTCAATCATAATATCAATAAATAATGCAAACATCTACAATGAAATTAGACAAAGGATATTATAAATAAATAAGAATTATGATTCCTATAGCAGTTGCTATCCCCTATTCATGTCTTATCACAAAATCCAATTCAGATAAAATTAGCCAAATTAAAAAAGAGTAGACATTACAGACATATAACATTACTAGAAGAAAATATATTTGGAAAGGGAAAAGCAAAACTTTCCTATAAGAAAATAATGGAAGGAAACTGATTCCAAGAAGTAGATACATACACAACATTTAAGTATTAAGTAAATCATTACGTATTAAAGATTCAATCATAACCTTTATGAAAATGCAATACAAACATGACAGAAAGGTACAGGGAAGAGAAAAATGAATAGGGGTAATGGACACAACAAATTTGAATACACAGGAGATTGAAATATAAAACGTACAAAAAGAAACAAAATTAAAACAATGAGGGAAAAGCTGAAGATAGAGAAGACTAGCATTGTAGATATGACATATACAAAATTTAATTTATGAAGGAAAGTAAAGCCAAATAATGGAATGCAAGTGCCCTGAAACATGTTGGTGAATTTATAAGGAAAGAATCAATTTGGCTTCTAGGTGAAAAAGATTTGTCACTTATAAGAAAAAAAAGAATCAGATAGGAAGTTTAAAAATGAAGGTCCAGATAATCAGTTTGCTACAGTATTCCTTGCCAGAGACTATAGATCAACACTTACAAAAAAGACTCAAGGGAAAAAAATGTTATACAGGGATCTTATATCCAGTAAAATCATCTTCCAAATATAGAGTATATACACAAAACGGTATTGAATGCAAAATAGTGCATATATTTTCATATGAACTGTTTTTGAATAACAATTTTATTAAAGGAAAGCTGCAGTAACCTAAAAAATAAGTGGAAACAAACTGGCAAATGAATGATATTAAAAACAATATATTCTTAATTATATATGTATGACTTTTAATATGCCTTAATTATATATACACGTGTATATATACATATGTGTGTGTGTATATATGTCTTCAATATGTAAGTGGAATTTATAAAAACCAAGAATGTGGGGATAAGAAAAATAGAATGCGTATCTACTGTTTATATAGCATGGCGTATTTTATATCCTGATGATGTCGAAATGAATCATCAATATAAAAGAGACATTAATTTGAATGTTGAAATATCTTCAATTGAAATATCCTCTATTTCTTATCTTCAATAACTTGCAGCCAAAGGTCTTTTAAAATGACCAATTCAGTGATAAAAGTATACATATTTCATACAATGATAAACATAGGGAAATATCATTGATTAAAATTGAGTGGTAGAGAAGGTGGAGGAATTGAAGGAGGAAGGGAATGCAAGGTTCTATAAAAGGTTATATAAAAGCCTATGAAGATAGTTACTAAAACAGTTGCTGACAGGGCCTCCCTGGTGGCGCAGCAGGTTGAGCACAGCTCTGTGAAGCTGTCTGCAGCCTCTGAAGTGCCTGTTCCATTCCCAGTCAACTCAGGAGATACCCACATGGCGCGGCAGACCTCTCCTGTCTTGCCCTCTGCTCCCCTCAGCAGTGACTTCAGTCCTTCTGCCTGTTCTGTTCCCCACTCTGTCCCTGGGGAATCCTCTCGCCCCCCCCCAGACCTCTAGCCTATACCCCAGTCTTGTAGGCATAAATAAATCTTTAAAAAATTAATAAAAAATAAAAAATTAAACATTTGTCGGACATAATAAGATAACCATAAAAGTGAAGAAAAATATCAAAGATAATGTGTGTGTTTTGCATATATAGATATACATATATATGCACACACATATCAGAGTCAAGAAAATGAAGGAAAAGGAGGAGGCAGAGAAAAATGAGAAAAAAAAATAGTTCCATAAATATGATTTACTATATTCACTTTAGAAGATTTGTGAGGTGGGTTTTCTATTTTGTAAATACTGAATCACTAAGCAAGTAAAACACTTGATCCAGAATTATAGATAACTACAAGTGAATACTAAAATATGTGTATCCAATATCACTTAAAAATCATTAATATAGTGGACCTCCCCGGTGGCGCAGCGGTTGAGCGTTGGGTTGTGAAGCTGCCCGCAGCCTCTGCAGCGCTGGTTAGATCCCCTCCCCGACCGCTGGGGTGAGGGTCCCACATGGCACACAGACCTCTCCTGCCGCCCGCTGTTCCCCTCAGCAGTGTACTTCGTCAATCTGCCTGTTCTGCTCCCCGCTCTGGCTCTGGTGAATTCTCTCACCCTCCCATGCTTCTGAGTATACCCAGTGCTTGTGTAAATAAATAAATAAATCTTTTTAAAAAATCGTAATATAGTGACTAAAATTAATTATGTATTAAGTACCTTATCATTATAAAGTAAAAGTTGTATGAGAAAGGAACAGGGAGGGTGATTAGTTTTGATATCATTATTTGAAAAAGAAGTAATTGGTGGTAATGTATGGGGGTAATTTTTTAAAATAAGTGTAACAAATTTTATTATAGAGCCTATAACCATTTCAGTGACTAAAATACACTAGAATGTTAGTTGCTCTATATAGACAGGATTTTTGTTTTCTTGTTTATCTTGTTTACACTGTACTTGACAGAGGGAAAGAGGGAGAGAGGAAGAGAGATATGGAGTTGGGGAGAGAGAGAGAGAGAGAGAGAGAGAGAGAGAGAGAGAGAGGTTAAAAACTGTTTGATTCAGATGATTATTCAGCAAATGAAAACACAGACAATTATGAAATTAACATGAACAAACACATAGCCATTTCACAATAGAATAACAAATGAAGCCACAGATGTAAGGTAAAAAAAAAAAAGATGCAATCATTGTTTAGGGAAATAATGCAAAAGCACTATAATGAATAAGGCTTCGTAGTCAATAGTTGGGAAAATGTCCACATTTTCTCATATTCTGAAGCCTTTTAAAGTGCACTGCTAAGTTGCCTATTATGTATAGGCCTGCAAGCAATAAGTACAGGGTCTGACTTATCACATGCATCCTCTTGACAACTGTAAATTGTGCCTTATTAAAAAAAAAAACAACTTTTCAGCCAATATAGTTAAATAAATGATATCTGGGCATCAATTGTTCATGATTAATATTTGACATTTAAAATATATTATTGGCCATTCATGTATCCTCCTCTTGGAAGTTTCTAGTTATAACTGGTTTTTTTTTTGCCTGTTCTTTTATCAAAATTTTCTCGAGCAATTTATCTCTGATGTATTTCCAGGATATCAGCATTTTTCAGTCACTAATAGTTGACTCTTCTATTTTTTTGCCTTAGTCTTTTGCTTATCAATTTTATGATTATTTTAAAGATCTGATTTCACCTTTTTTTAAAGATTTATTTATTTATGCATACAAGAGCTGGGGCACAGGCCAGAGATGCAGGGGTGAGAAGATTCACCAGAGACAGAGTGGGGAACAGAACAGGCAGACTGACCGAAGTACACTGCTGAGGGGACCAGTGGGCGAGTCAGGAGAGATCTGCTGCACCATATGGGTTGCTCTCTGGGCAGGGATCAAACTCATGCTGCAGTGGCTGTGGATTGCTTCATAGATTGTATCTTAACCCCTTGCGCCATTAGGGATGCCCAATTTTATGATTTTTGACATAGAAGTGTCTCTATTTTTATTTTCTATCAGCTACTCTAGTTGTATCTTTATAAAAGAGCTTTCTCACACACCCCACAAAAATACATTTTCTATATTTATTCAAAGAATAATTTTTTAAATTCTATCTCATTTTAATATATGCCATGTATTCAACATGTAGGTTTTTTGGTCATTTTTCTTCCAGCATCATTATTGAAACAAATTGATATTTACCTACAGATGTCAAAGGCTGAATATTTCCTTTAACTTAGATCTGTGTTGTTGGTATTATGTAGACAGTAATGTTATTTACTGTTTTTGATGTTACAGATTAAAATGCCCAATTGTTATTTGTTCAATAAATCATTACATTTGATGGCTCAGAATTATAATGATTGAAAAGATGTTTATTTAGAATTCTTTGTTCCACCATACCCTCATACATCTTAAACCCCCACCTTTTATTATTTAAGTATTTCTTTTTTATATAGTAATCTTTTTTTAAAGATTTTTTTTATTATTTATTTATACAACCACTGGTACAGTCAGAAGCGCAGGAAGGTGAGAGAATTCATCAGAACCAGAGCGGGGAGCAGAACAGGCAGACTGACGAAATGCACTGTTGAGGGTAGCAGCAGGCAGCAGGAGAGGTCTGCGCACCATGTGGGACCCTCACCTGGTGGCCGGGGATCGAACCAGTGCTGCAGAGGCTGCGGGCAGCTTCGCAGCCCAGTGCTCAAGTGCTGCGCCACCAGGGGAGGCCTTATTTAAGTATTTCTTTATAAAAATGAAACAAATAGTAGTATATTCATATACTTCTCTCTAAACAATGTAGGCATACTACAGAGAGTGTTCTTCAGGTAACTGGATAGTATATTTTGCAACTTTTCTATATCCATCTATTTAAATCAGAGTTTATCTAATGTATTCCTACTATAGAAGCTTTAGTAGTTTCTAGTTTTCCATGTTACAAATGGTGCAACAGAGAAAAACTTTTCAAATAGACTTTATTCTTTTGCAGCTGTATCATTGGTACTAAATAAGCAAAGTGACAAAGTAGAACTGGTATGTCAAATTCTTATCAATTCTAATGTGTCTTATGTTTTGTAACCCACACATCTGCATAGTTTTGCCTAAGAAAATTTTGTGAGCAGATATTAGTGGGACAATTCTCTTTCTTGTATCTGTGCTACCTGAAAAAAACTGGCATAATACTGGATAAGGCCATGGAAAATACAATAGAAACAGCCTTAACTTAACTTAAATTTATTATAAATAAATAATACAAGCCACTTTTTTAATCCATTGGCTAGAATCAAACACATGCCCCATAACCCAACATTAAAGAGGTAGGTTGAGAAATATATTGAAGCACATGTGAAATACAAAGTTGGATGAACACTACTTTCTCAGCCATAGTTAAACCAACTAGCACTCAATAACCCTTTGTTTATTTCTTCCTACGCATTCAACCCTGCCAAAAAGAAGCAAATAAAATCTCTATTTAGACATTGTATACAATGCAGAGTCCAGTGTCTTTGTCAGAGTACTGGATTAAAACAGGTGGCACACTCAAAAAGAAGTAATTGAAAAAGATGTAATTAAAGAGAGTTATACAAGGTGGTATTTACAAAGGAGTTGGCAGGATTAAGGGAAGCCTAAAGGAATGGTGAAGCACCTTGAACCTGAAGCAGTAGGAAGCAATTAACACCCTTAGATCTAAAAGGTAAGGGAAGGAACAGTTATCAGAATGTTCTTAGAAGTACATTTGTAGAGTGCTAGGCATACTCTGTGGACACTAGAGTTTAAAAATGTTTAATAATCCACAGTATAGCAAGGAGGATGTGAAAAAAGAAAAAGAAAAAAAAATTGGTATCTTTCTCTTGTCATTCCCTTTAATTTCTGATAGTGATTTCTATTGACTGAACTACTGACAAATAGCCAGAAAATCAGACTGATGAAGTCCATGAAGGTCAGTTAACCTTTGCTGCACAGAGCAGGATAGAGAAGGATAGGAAGTAAATTCAAATTGAGTGAATGGGGAATATTTAAGACATCACAGAGTGTCAGGGGATGTCCATAGTTTCTTCAAAATCTGTATGTGGTTCCTTTGGGTCCAGAAACCATTGGACTGAAATAACAAGGCATCAGCCTACCATCTCTCTATAAACATATATAGAAAATATATGTGACCAAACCCACAATAATCACATTCCAAGAGTCTGTAATGGACAATTATATCTGACACTGTAGAAAGAAATTCTGACATTCCTTATAGGAAGATATGACAAAGTTGCTCTTTCTGGTGCAGACATATACCCAGCAAAACTAGTGGAAATTATATTAAAGAACAAAATTAGAATTGTTGTGTAGTATAAGTTCCTGACATTAAGCTTTTAATTATCAAAGCATCTATTTCACAGGATATCTATCTTAAATTATTATATTGTTATTTCTATGACACGGATACTGGTTGATCAGCCAGACAAGGAATAAGGCCCAAATCTACCATGAAATTTCCTCTTTAAGAATACCCTGATTAGTTAAAAAAATTGACTATTTGAGTGACCCTGCTCCTCTATTCCTGTGCCTAATTTTCCTCATATTCTTTAAATTAGTCAATAAAAAGTGAATGACATTAAAACAAACAAAAAGTAGCAGACCCAAAATAGAGTCCTTCGTGCTGACCACACCAAGACATATTATCTAACCTAACTGCAGTTTCTGCCTCATCCCAAAATGGAAATTTAAACTAATCAACCTTGAGTTTTCTGGTCATCATTAGTGAGGTAATCTGCATGGTAAGACCCTCTGCATTTCCCTAAGGAAATGTGATTTTGCCTGAAATAATCTTTTTTTTTTAATTTTAATTTTATAAATAACCTTGTCACACCCACTTATTTACTATAAAGGCTTTTTTGTTTAGCTTCCATATTGTTCAACTTCTTGCATTGACTTTTTAGGTAGGATACTTCCTGATTCAGTAACATTTAATAAAACCAATTGGATCTTTAAAATCATCTATTATTGTTATTTAACAATATTAATAGACTGAGATTTCCTTCTAGAAAATAGGCTTAAGAACATATGAAGAAATGTCAACTTAAGTCAGTAAGAAAAGCAGCAGTCTGTGAAATTTTAAACAGTGAACCCACAAATTATGTAGGGTAATGAATTACCATACCATAAAGTAGCTCTATCCATGGATTAAGACAGGAGCTTACTTTCTCATAGGCCCTACCTCTCAATCTATTTTCATTGCAACCTGGCTCTACCTTGTGGAAGTTTCTTCCTAGTCCATTACCCTTTCTGGACGCATGTGACTAGGGCATTGATAAATATACTTTCCTTGGAGGCTGCAGAGAGTTTTCAGCATGCTTCTGATATTTGGAATATTAAAAAACAAATATTTTTACAACTGAAACAGCCATATGTTTCTTAGGCTAACTTAAGCTTTCATTTGGCATTATGAATTTTCTCAGGAACTTGATATGTTTGTCTTTTACTGGTTTTATTTATTTTTTTACAATTTTGTTCATTTATGTTTTTATCATGATGAGAATTATTAATGAGTTTTGAAGAGTACAGTACATTATTGTTAGAAGTATAATGATGCACAACAGTTATCTAGGCTTATTTATCTTATATAATTGAGACTTTATACCTATTAAATAGCAGATCGAATCACTTACCCTCCCAACCAGTCCTTAGTAGCCATAATTTTATTCTTTCTCTATGAGTTTGACTATTTTAGATATGTCATATAAACAGAATGATGCAATATTTGTCCTTCCGTGACTAAATTATTTCACTTGGCCATATACCTTGCACATTGTTGCAAATGACTGCTTTTCCTTTATTAAGGCTGAATATTACATTATGTGTATATAACAAATTTTCATTAACCATTCATCCATCAGTGGACATTAGATTGTTTGCCTGTCTGAACTATGATGAATAATGTTGTACTGAATAAAGGAGTGACATACCTAGTCAAGATCCTATTTTCAATTCTTTGGAATATATATGTAAGATGTAGGATTGTTGAATCATATCATGGTTAAATTTTAATTTCTTTTTTTTCAGTTTTTATTTATTTTTTTAGTTTTATTTTTATATTCTCCATACAATTGCAACCCCCTTATTTTGACCCCAATCTCTCCTTTCCCTGCCCCCCCCATAGTGTGTTTCTGGTTCATAGTTGTTTGTTGATTTTGATTTTTCCTTTCTTATAATTATTCTTTTTCCTGGTCCCTTATTTAGGTTTCTAGATTCCTGCTATGAGTGAGACCATCCGGTATTTTTCTTTTTTTTTCTGGCTTATTTTGCTGAGCATGATCCCTTCCAGCTTCATCCATGTTGCGGCAAATTGCATTTAATTTCTTAAGGAAGCTCCATACTGTTTTTTATACCAGCTGCTCCATTTTACATTCACACCAATATAATGGTTCCATGCCTGTACATCATCCCCTAAACTTACTTCATATATGTATATGAAGTATGTGTATGTGTGTGTATGTATGTATAGATATGCATATATATGCATGTAACATATATTTATCTATATATGAGATGCATGCATACATACATATATCATATAGACAGTCATTCTAAAAGCACAAAGAGTTTTTCATGGAAGTGTTCATTTGCTTTATCTGATTAATGATGGTGAACATCTTTTCTTATCCTGGTTGACCATTCTTTTGAGAAATGTCTGTTCACATCCTTTCCCATTTCTTATTTGTTTTATATGTTTTGCTTTTGAGATATTGTAATCCTTATGTATTTTGGATATGAATTCCTTATGCTAAACATTTATAAATATTTTCTCCCCTTCCAGTTGACATTTCATTTGGATGATGGTTTCCTTTGATATGCAGCACTTTTAAATTGATGTCATCCCACATACCTATTTTTTTGCTGTTGCTGGAATGCTTTTGTTTTCATATCCAAGGAATCATTGCCATACTTTGAGTTAAAAAAATAAGAAGTTACAGTAATTGAAACAGTATGGAATGATATTCCATGTTCATATAAATAGGTCATATAATATTAAGATGGAAAATTAATTTGGAGGTGCAATGGATTCCTTAACAAAATTTCCCTGATCTTTTTTTTACCACTCAAATGGTAGTGTTAATCCTGAAAATCACATGGAGTTGCAGGGACCTCAAATGATCAGAAAATAACTTTGAAAAAAAAACTGGAAGACTCACAGTTGCTAAATTTAAAAGAGATTAAAAAAAAATTGCAATAATTAAAATAATGTGACAGCTGATAAAATTTTATGTACGTACACACATGTATACATATAAATGAAATGTAATTGAAACCACATTTCTATGGTTAACTAATTTTTTACAAGGGTGACAAGTTATTAAAAGGTGAAATAATAACTTTTCAACCAATGAAAATGGGACTTCTGGATAGCTACATGCAAAATAATAAAGTTGAATGAAGTTGAATCTTACTTCACACCATATACAAAATTTAAACATCAATCAAGCACCTAATGTAGGACCTAAATTTATGAAACTCTCAGAAGAAAACATAGGAATATAAACTTATGACTTGTTTTTATAAATAGTGCCTGAGCTGAGCCACTTTAGAAGACATTTTGGCAATTGTTCACATTTAAATTGTTTAAAAATAAAGTTACCAATTGACTGAATAATTCCATTCCTATGTATGTATCTAAGATAAATTAAAACATATATCTATTCAAAAACTTGTACATGAATGCTCATAACAACATTGTTCATGATAGCAAAAAGGTTGAAACAAGACAAATATCCTAATGAAAAATTAAATGTGATATATTTGTGTGGTGAAAAAATAACAGTAAAATAGGAGTGAAATACTGATACCTGCTACAACACAGTTGAATCGTGAAAATTTTATGCAAGTTGAAAGAAGCTAGTCACGAAAGACCAGTCATTATATGTTACTGTTAATATGAAATGCCCAAAATGGGCAAATGCATAGAGAAAGGAAATAGATAAGTAGTTGCTTAAGGCTTGGTTAATACCTGGGAGTATAGGGACTTGATAGCTAAAGGATAAAGGATGTTTTTAAAACCATTCTTTAGAACAATTTTAGGTTTACAATAACATTAAGAGATAGGTATAGAGATTTCCCATTTATCTTCTGCCTTCACACTTACATAGCCTTTCCAAATATCAACTTCACCAAGAGAATGGTGCAATTTTATCAAAGATGAACTACATTTATACATAACAACCCAAAGTGCATAGTTTTCATAAGGTTTAATTTTTGGTATTGTGCGTTCTATGGGTTTGGATAAATGTGTGACAACATATAGCCATCATTATAATGTCACTGTATTTTCACTGTTCTGCAAATTCTCTGTGTTTTGCCAATCATCTGCCTCACACACGCCCACCTGTTAACTACTGATTTTTTTCTTGTCTTGAAGTCAGATTTACTTCTTTCACTAAGTAATGTGCATTTAAGGTTCTCCCATGTTATATATTATTGTATTAAATTTTCATAACTTGATAGCTCATTTCTTCTTAGGGCTAAATAATATTCCACTCTCCACATATACCAGTGTATTTATCCACTCACCTTCTGAAGGACTTCTTGGTTATTTCCAAGTTTTGGCATTTAGGAAAAAAGCTGCTACAAACATCTGTGCAGGTTTTAGTTTAGACATAGCTCATTTATTTGAGTAAAATCAAGGAGAATAATGATTGGAATGTGTAGTGAGAATATGTGTAGTTTTGGGAGAAAATGACAGACTTGCTTCCTCAGTGATTGTTTCGTTTTGCATTTATCTGAGCAATGTAGGAAAGTTTCTGTTGTTGTACATCTTCTCCAAGATTTGATATTATCAGTTTCCAGATTTTTAGTATTCTAATCGTGTGTAGTGTTGGTTCAATTGTGTTTCTCTGATAATCTGTGCTGTGAAATATCTCTGTATATACTTATTTGCCATGTGTATATCTTCTTAAGTGAGATGTTGGATCAAGTCTTTTCCCCAGGTTTTAATCAGGTTATTTGTTTTCTTATTGTTGAGTTCTAAGAGTTCTTTATGTATTTTTGGGTAACAGTTCTTTAACAGATGTGTTTTTTTTTTAAATATACTTTTCTATTCTGTGGCTTTTCTTCTAATTTTCCTAAGATTATCTTTCACAGAGCAAAATGTGTAATTCTAATGAAGTCCAGCTTATCTATTATTTCTTCTGTGGATTGTGTTTTGGAGTTATATGTAAAAAAGACTTTAGCAAACCCAAGATCTTATAAGCTTGTTGCATGCTACATATTTGGCTGTTCATTTTTGAAAGATGAGTCAACCCTGCATGCTTGATATAAACCCCACATAATGATAGTTAAATTCTTTCATTTACGTTGTTGGATTTAATATGCTAATATACTTTTTAAGGATTTTTTTTTTCATCTATGTTCATGAGACTCATTGGTCTGAGGGTTTCTTTTCTTGTGATGTCTTTGTTTTTTGGTAGCAGAGTAATGCTGGTCTCATAGAATGAGTTTGGAATTTTTATATCTAGCTTCTTATCTTTTTACCTTTTTTTTTTTAAAAGCTTTCATTTTGTGTTTATTTTATCAATTCATTTTCTGTTCGCAATTTTATTGACTTCTGCTCTGATTTTTATTACTTATTTACTTCTTACTTTGAATTTGTCCTTTTTTCTGGTTTCCTAATGTGAAAACTTAGACTACTGATTTTAGATTTCTTCTTTTCTAGTACATGCATTCAATGCTATAAATTTTTCTTTTTTTTTTTTTTAAATAGAGGCATGTTATTTATTTATTTGTTTGTTTGTTTGTTTTGTTTTGTTTATACATGCACTGGGTACAGTCAGAAGCGCGGGAGAGTGAGAGAATTCACCAGAGCCAGAGCGGGGAGCAGAGCAGGCAGAAGGACCGAAGTACACTGCTGAGGGGAGCAGCAGGCGGCAGGAGAGGTCTGCGCACCAGGTGGGACTCTTCTCCGGTGGCCGGGGAGCAGCCGGGGATCGAACCGGCACAGCAAAGGCCTCGGCGCGGGCAGCTTCGCAACCCAGCGCTCAACCGCTGCGCCACCGGGGAGGCCCCGCTATAAATTTTTCTATAAGCATTGCTTTCTCCTGCATTCTACAAATATTGTTAAGTTGTACTCTCAAGTTATTTCATTCAAACTACTTCTTGATTTCTATTGATATTTATTTTTGACTTATGCTATTTAAAAGTGCATTGTTTAATCCTCAAATTTTGAGATTTTCCCATATATATGTTAGTGACTGCCTTTTTTATTCCATTGTGATCTGAGAAAAGAAGTTTTATGATTTATATACTTGTTCAAGTTGTAATGGTGTATTTTATAATACAGAATGTGATCTCATATTGAACATAATCTATTTTGGTGAATAGCTTGAGAAATATGTGTGTTCTGCCACTTTTAGATGAAGTAGTCTCTAGACATCAATTGTATCTAGTTGATTGATGGTATTGTTGAATTCAACTCTGACCTTACTGATTTTCTACCTGCTGGATCTGTTAATTTCTGAAAAAGTAGCATTAAAATCTTCCACAAGAATAGTAAATTAATATATTTATTTTTGCAATTAGATTTTTTTTAGCTGACGTATTTTGACACACATACACATTGACAATCATCATGCCTTCTTAAAGTCTTAAAGTATTAGCCCACTTATTATTATGTAATGCCCTCTGTAACCCTGACAACTTTCCTTACTAGAAGTTTCCTGCATCTGAAATTAATATAGCAACTTCTGTTTTCTTTTCATTAGTGCTCGAATGCCATATTTTTCTCCATCCACTTTTAATCTATGTGTCATTATACTTAAAGTGAGTTTCTTGTCAATAATATATGGTTCAATTGTGTAATTTGATCCACTCTGACAATACTGAAATGCATTATCTTTCAATTAGTGAATTTAAGACCACTGGGTCCAAAGTGATTATCGATTCAATATTGTCAACCATATTATTTTATTTCTTTATTCTTTTCATATCTTTTGTGCTTTTAGTTGAACTTTTTATAATTCCATTGTCCCTTCTTTCTTAGTATATTAGTTATAATTCCATATATATTTATTTCCAAATAGGCCAATATGGAATTTCCTATATTTAATTTACTATTTACATTTTAATTTTGGAGGTATATTTTTGCTTTTTCATCTGTGTACATGTTGCACTCATCCTCCACCAAACCACCAATGACAGTATCCCTTTGCCTCTCTTCCCTGTCCTCTTCTCTCTCCTTGCTGTTCCCTCTGGTAACCATTAAATTTTTTCATTAAGTTCAAGATTTATTTCTGCTGTATTTCACCTGTGTATGTTATTTGGTAGAATGGTCATACACAAAAATTAATTAAAAATAGATTAAAGATCTGGATATAAGAGCTGATGCCATAAAATACTTGAAAGAAAATACAAGGAGCACAAGACTGGACATTTAATTGAAAAGTATATTTGGTAATTCAACCCCAATGGCAAAGGAGACAAAAGCAAAAATAAACAAGTGGGACCGCATCTAACAAAAGCAAAAAGAAACAAATGATCCGCACATCTGATAAGGGGCTACTTTCCAAAATTGTCTAATTTTTTAAGTGTTTTTCTTAGAATTTCTAATACACATATACTACAAATACAAATCATCTTTTTTAAATTTTATATATTTTTACATCATTTTTCATTTTTGCACAATGTATGCATTTTCATCTTGGTTGTAGTCCCTATAAAATTCCCACCCCACCCTTGTTTTGATCCGACTCCCTCTTCCATCCACCCCCTCATATTGTGTATTTGGTTTATAGTTGCTTGTTGATTTTGATTTTATGAAGAAACCTAAGCTTTTCTTCTAATTTTTGTGTCATTGCTGTTATTCTTTCTCCTGTGTAAGTTAAATAAGCAAATATGTACATGTGTATGACTGATACATTATTGTTGTTTTTTACTTGACAACTGTTATTTGTTAGATCAATTTAGGATTTAAAAACTAGAGCTTTTGGGCCTCCCCTGGTGGCGCAGCGGTTGAGTGCTGGGTTGCGAAGCTGCCCGCAGCCTCTGCAGCGCCAGTTCGATCCCCGGCTGCTCCTAGGCCACAGGAGGTGGGTCCCACATGGCGCGCAGACCTCTCCTGCAGCCCGCTGCTCCCCTCAGCAGTGTACTTCCGTCCTTCTGCCTGCTCTGCTCCCCGCTCTGGCTCTGGTGAATTCTCTCACCCACCCGTGCTTCTGACTGTACCCAGTGCATGTATAAATAAATAAATAAAATAAAAAAATAAAATAAAAAATAAAATAAAAAATAAAAACTAGAGCTTTTTATTTTACCTTCACCAATTTACTTTCCAACCATTACTGTGTGAGCATCTTCATTTTTCCATATCATCACCAATTCTTGTTGTTTCTACTTATTAAAAAAGTCATTATAAGAGGTAGGAGGCAACATCTAATTATTGTTTTTATTTGTCTTATTTTCCTAATAACTGATGATGAACATCTTTTAATGTTTCTTTGGCCTTCTGGTTATGTCTGCTTAGGTGAAATGTCTCATTTATTCTCTGCCCAATTTTTAAATAAGATTTTCTTTCTTTTTGCTGTTACGTTGTATTGGTTATTTGTATATTTTAGATACTAACCTCTTGCAACTATCTTCTCACATTTAGTAAGATGCCTTTTTGCATTGACAGTGGTTGATTTCAGAAGCTTTTATGTTTGATGTCCTCCATTTGTTTATATTTGTTTTTGCTTCTCATGGGGATTGAATATACTCCAATATTTCTAAGGTCAATGTCAGGGAACTTTATATATATATATATATATATAAACTTTATAAATATATAAACGTCATATATACGTGTGTATATATGTATATATATGAGAGACCAATGGGAAGGCTGTCAACGGCAGCCTTTATCTTAACTTATATTTTGATTTTGCTCCTTGCCTTCCAGAGTAGTCTGACCCCTCTGTCCCTTTCCCAAGGCTCACCACCAGATGGTGTCTTAGACTTGGGGCAAGCTTCAGGGTCTTAATGGTCCTGCTTTGGGTCAACCCTGTTTGACTTGTATTTATCCACAAGGGAATGGATAACTTTCAGTGCTTCATTTGGAAACTATATTCTTTCTATTCCCTCCCCTTCCCTCCATTGCCACCAATTCTAATAAAATCTTTTCTATTAAAGGTCTTATGCATTGGAATGTACGATTTGCCTTTACTGTGTCCAGCTTTGGAGTCCTGGGGAGCCTCTCATTCTGCCCTCTAACAGAACTATTCTTGTATTACTGAGACAAGTCCCAAATGATCATGTTGCATGATCCTTTTGATGACTTGTATTTGGTTTGCTGTCTGGGCCAGCCGGGCAGATCAACGGGGTACCCGGGGGAGGAAGCAGGGGCTTGGTATGGAACAGGGGTACGCGAGGAGTGGAGACAAAGCCAGGATCATCGCCAGTCTCATTTATTCAGGAATGTGTACAATGTTATATAGGGTTCAGAGGAGGAGGTCTCTCGTTATCTCTAGCAAGGAGAGACCACCAATGCAAACAAGCCACAGTAGCAAGCAGGGGGAAAGGATCAGTGGTCACAATAGGAAACTTGAAACCTTCCCTGGAGCTAACATTCAGTACCTGCTTCAGGCAAGAACCCGGATGTTCAGGTCTGGGCCTCAGGTCTGGGCCCCGACAGTTTGCTGATATTTTGATATTTTTGCATATATATATATATATATATATATATATGTGTGTGTGTGTGTGTGTGTGTGTATACATATATATATATATATATTTTTATTTTTATTTTTTTTTTTTTCCCCGTGTGTGTGAGAAGTCCTTGCCTTGTTTGGTAGTCGAATAATGTTGATCTTGTAAATTGAGTTGAGAGGTATTCCCTTATCTTCAAATTTTTGTAATAGTTTGAAAAAAATGTATAATAAAACTTCTTTGAGGATTTGGAAGAAATTGCTAGTGAAACCCTGTGGTTTTGGACATGTGTTTTCTGGGAAATTTTTTACTATAATTTCAATTTCTTTGCTAGTGATTGATCTGTTCAGAATTTCTATTTCTTGTTGGTTCAGTCTTGATAGGTTGATTGTGTCCAGGAATTTTAGGTTGTCCTACTTTTTGTCATATAAAAGTTAGTAATAGTCTCTTATAATCCTTTATAAGGTTTATAATCCTTATGATCTTTTACATTTCTGTAGTATCTATTGCAACTTTTCTTTATTTTTTTCATATTTATTTGAGTTTCTTTCCTAAATTCATCATAGTGAACTTAGGTAAAGGTTAATCTTTTGTGTTGTCTGGTTTCTATTTCATTTATTTCCACTCTGATTTTTATTATTCCATCTTTCCACTAACTTTAGACTTTAATTGTTCTTTTTTTGTCTAGCCCCTTTATATGTAAGGATCATTTTTTTCTTGTTTCATGCAAAAAGCATATGTTGCTATGTTTCGCTCTACCACTGGTGCTGTATCCCACAGACATTGTTGTGTATTACTTTCATTTTCATTGCCCCCATATATATATATATATATTTATATATATTATTTTTCCTTTGATTTTTTTCAGAGATCTGATAGTGGTTCAGTAGCATGTTTTTTAATCTTGACATTTTTATTTTTCCAGCTTTTTTTCTTGTGGATGATATCCAATTTCAGACCATTGTAGTCAGAAATAATGCTTAGTATAATTTCAATCTTCTTTAATTTATTGAAATTTATTTTGTTTTACAATATATGATCTATCCTTGAGAATATTTCATGTGTATGTGAAGACAGTTATATTCTGCTGCTTTTAGATGTGATGTGCTTTATGTATCTATTAAGCCCATCTGGTCAAATGGATAATTTAAGATTTATGTTTCCGCATCAGTAGTCTGCCTAGTTAGTAGATTTAACTTTTGCTGTAATTTGGGGTGTTAAAGAAATACATTATTAGATTGCTATCAATGTCTCCCTTTTAGTTTGCTAATATTGTTTTTATTTATATTTTGGTGACCTTATGTTAGTTGCATATACCATCATATTAATGGATTTTATATTTTATGTATTTTTTAAAGATTTATTTAATTCATGCATACAAGAACCGGGGTGCAGGCCAGACATGCGGGAGGGTGAGAGGGTTCACCAGAGATAGAGTGGGGAGCAGAACAGGCAGGCTGCCTGAAATACACTGCTGAGGGGAGCAGCAGGTGAGACAGGAGAGGTCTGCCACACCGTGTGGGTATCTCGTCCTCCAGCCGGGATCAAACCCACACTGCAGAGGCTGTGGACAGCTTCACACACTGTGCTTAACCACCTGTGCCATCAGGTGGGCCCAATATTATATTTTAATACCACAGCAGTGGTTCCCCCAGAAATTTCTGCTTGTGAGTGTTTGTTTCAGGTGAATCATGACTCCATGTATTCATTATCTCTCCAATCTTGCGGGCAGTGGTGTTAGCCTATGCTCTCCCCTCTGTTATGGATTTGAGAAGAGTCATTGATATTTTTTGTCTGTTCAATGTTTTTACTCATTGATACAATGGAGTGTGGAATTCCAAACTCCTTACTTGAGGGACCGGGAGTCAAAAACCCAGGATTTCCTTTTGAAGAGATGATAAAATTATGGTGATGCTTGTATATAACTGTAAATATAATAAAACCATTGGAATGTATAATTTAGATGAATTAATTGTTAATTCATAGCTCAATAAAGGTGTTAAATATGTATGTACCTTAGGCCATAAAAGTGCTTTGTGTGCTGTGTCCTTAACTCTTGTTCCAGTCTGTTAGAGAGTACATGCAAGCAATGTGGCTTACAATGAGCATCTCCTGTCCTGCTGGGAGTATAGAGCTGGTCAATCAAGCAGACACTATGTTTCTACATAGTGAACCCCAACAAACGAATGCAATTTAGGCTCAGGTGACTTTTCTGATAGATGATACTTCATAAATATTTAATCTTGTTGCTGGAGTAATGTATCATGTCCTCCTCTACTGGAGGAGAATTTTTGGTAGCTTGCATCATATTTTCATAAGACTTCACCCCTGCACCATTTTTCTTTGATATTGTTTTTCTTTTTATCCACTTCCTTTAGTAAATGATAATATATGAATATATTTGTATCATAGGTCGTAATAAATTAGGTCATTTGGGTCTTCTAGCAAATCACCAATCCTGATATGGTTTTGGGAACCCAAGACTTATTTTTTAAAGTGCTGTATAGATATCAGTGGCACTCCTTTTTTTAACAGGCAGGGTGAGGTGCACCCCTGCACCCCAAATCTGCCTTCTCTAAATAGCTTCTGCCATCTGCTGCATCAAGACAAAACATACTGTAGTGCGTACAACTATTAATGGAAAGGAACTTTAATCAATAAGTGTGAAATATAAAGAAGAGAAGGGAAAGAATAGATGAAATAGTTTTCACACAAAACAATTCAAAGTTACCCACCCTCATGGGTAAATGCCCAGCCAAAGGGTTGGCACAGCGCAGGACCCCCCCTGAGGCCTGGAAACATGCCACAAGTTTAACTTCCTTGTGGTGCAGACCATGGAAAAGGGGCGGAAGGGGCCAGACAAGTCAGGAAGGAAAAGAGCAAAATCAGAATCAAGGTAAGCCTGCCATTGTTAGCTTCCCATGGCTCTCTCTCACCCACGTCTGTTTCAAGTGTTTTCTGTCATGTCCCCCAAGTCCCTGGTACAAGTTCAAGACTGAGAAGCAAGTACAGCTTCTTCACATGTCTTTCTGCTCCAGGTGCCTCCTCCAGGTCTCCTTGCTCACTCTCCTTCCTCCTTCCTCCCTTTTCTCAGTCTCCTCTCTGGCTTCTCCTCTTCCCTGCTCAGCTCCACCCTTCCCTGGGTAGGGCAAGGGACTGGAAATTCTCTTTTCCTTGGGGACTACCCTGATATACTCTGACATATCTATAATATGTGGGTCCATAATTTGAAAAGGTATGGAAAGGAAATGTTTAGAAAATGCATACCTATCTTTAACTACTCAGTGAAAAAATTAAATGGTTCCAAACTGCTGGACAGAGAATCTGAGCACACGGACTCTGGTGATTGATGCTCTCTGTTTGTTAAAACGAGTAAATGCTTTTGTAATTTAAAAATATATTACAGTGGGCCTCCCCGGTGGCGCAGCGGTTGAGCGCTGGGTTGCGAAGCTGCCTGCGGCCTCTGCGGCGCCGGTTCGAATCCCGGCTGCTCCCCGGCCAGCGGAGGAGGATCCCACATGGTGCGCAGACCTCTCCTGCCACCCGCTGCTCCCCTCAGCAGTGTACTTCGGTCCTTCTGCCTGCTCTGCTCCCCACTCTGGCTCTGGTGAATTCTCTCACCCTCCCGCGCTTCTGACTATACCCAGTGCATGTATAAACAAAACAAACAAACAAATATAATAAATAAATAAATAAATAAACATGCCTCTATAAAAAAAAAACTAAAAAAAAAATATATTACAGTAAGCCTTCTGAAATATTGGACATTAAAATAGTCTTAGAGGGAAAACTAAACTGGTTGTAATAATCAGGAAGCTAGTAGAAAGCAAATCACGCTTTGTGTAGAAATTTACAACAAGAAGTTCTATATACTAAGTCCAGTTTGCAACTTTTAGTGCCATTTGATATGAGTACAAGGATTTATGCAAGGTGTCTTTTATATAAATCTCAGGAATTCAAATGCTGTATATGGTTAAAATTTACTTAGTACCCTAAGAGAGATGAAGAGACATATTTGGATTTTTTAAATTTTCTGAAAGAAATAAGATCATTACTTACAAATGTAGGTTAATCAAGTATTTTAATAAAGGAAGCTAACATAATTCATAATTATGTATAAATGATGTAGCCCTTATTTCTAGTATGCATTTATAGCTAGAAATTTCAAAAGTTTTCTAGTCTTACAAACTAAACATTTTTTTTTAAAGGAAATTTTAGTGATTTTTTTTAAGATTGATTTATTTATTTATACAAGCACAGGGTACAGTCAGAGGCACGGGAGGGTGAGAGAATTCACCAGAGCCAGACCAGGGAGCAGAACAGGCAGATTGACGAAGTACACTACTGAGGTGAGCTGCGGGCAGCAGGTCTATGCGCCATGTGGGACCCTCACCCGGTGGCCGGGGATTGAACTGGCGCTGCAGAGGCTGCGGGCAGCTTCACAGCCCAGCGCTCAACCGCTGCGCTACCAGGGGAGGCCCTAAACATTTTTTTTTTAATAAATAATTAGGGGCTATAAAATTTCTTGTCAGATAATAAATGTAAACTTCTGAACTTGAGGTATTTCAGTTTTCCAACTTTCACTTACTGATTTAGTCACAAATAACCTCTTAAAAAATGCAATTATGTTTCAGCAGAGGCTGTTTTTTACTTATTCTTGTCTACTCTATTCCCATAATTTCCTAAACACATTGCCTTTGAAGAAAACTGTCAATAAACAATTTTTTCACTAGAATCTATTGATTGATGATTTAAAAAAAATGATCAAAATGTTAAAGTTCTCTAATTAAACCTAAAAAGAAAGTAGGCATGAGTTATTAACAGATGATTTTCTCATAGAGGCATACATACTAAGAATAATTTTTGAAAGAGAAGTAAAACACTGTTAAAGAAACAATATGTTCAGAAACTAATAATAAAAAAGTAAAGATACAATACATGCTACCATGGGAAGTGAGAGAGAGAAACAAAACACTTAAAAATGTTTTTCAAAATGAAAACAATGGGGTCAGTAAATTTTAGAAATAGAATGCCAATAGTTTGAATGAACCCTACCTGCCAGCAGATAGGCAATAAAAAAATATGTAGTAAAGCATTATGTAAAATCAATAAAACAAAGCATATGTTCTATATAAAATGTAAACATTTATAATGTGTCTATTATATATGATAATTTATATGCTATATATAATGTTATATAAAAGAGACAAAATTTGTGTATGGTTATTTCTAAAGCAAAAGAAAAAGAATGTGGGAAAATATATATAAATTATAGCACACAGAGTTGGTACTTACCATAGCTAAAAAAAGATGAAACATAATAATTTAATCTTAGGTAACTTCCAAAAATGATAAGTTAGAATGTAGAAAATGGTTGAAAATAGTCACAGATATCTTAAATGCTATTTTAAAGAAATGGAGATACAATTATATAGTATTTTAATTTCAAAAAGAATAATTGGGAAACTAAAAGTTGAATAAATTCCTGATAAAACAAATTGCAAATTGGCAAATCTCTCTAAAAGTCCATTTACTGTGAAATGTTACAATTTTGAAATAAGCACAATGATCATTAAAGATTAACAATTTTAGGGCCTCTCTGGTGGCGCAACAGAGTAAGCACCGCACTATGAAACAATCCGCAGCTTCTACAGCACAAGTTCGATCCCCGGCCAGCCAGAGAGAAACCCACATGGCATAGCAGACCTCTCCTGTATCACCCCTGTTCCCCTCAGGAGCATATTTCAGTCAGTCTGCCTGTTTTGTTCCCCACTCTGCCGCTGGTGAATCCTTTCACCCTCCACATCTCTGGCCTATGCCCCAGTTCTTGTATGCATAAATAAATAAATCTTAAAAAAAATAGGGATTAACAATTTAGAAATCCATTTTTTTTCCTATTCCAGAGCTTCCAATGAAAAGCAAAAGCTTAATGCGATCTATAGAGAAGTAAATATCAACACACATTTAGGATCTTTAAGAAGAAAACATTATAAAATAAATTCAGCAAAACATTAAAAATTATTACTTTAATGAATTGTCCTTCCCCATTTGAGTTATTGTGTCTGAATGTGGGAGGGAGGCAGTTATTTGAGCTTACAGGATATGCAATAGAAATTCTGATATAGTCTTTTTAAAAAAGCATAATTATAATTATGGTTAATATAATTTGTACTTAAATAACACACTTTTTTATTTACAAAACACAAATGAAAGCATTTCTGCTCATTACATGTAAAACCACAAATAAAACATAAATCATTCTCTCGCAACTTCTGAGAAATGCACTATTTATCTAATCTAGCATCTAAGTAATCTATATAGTTTCTATATATCTTCTTTTCTCGATCATCAATTATTTTTTCTAAGTCCTGGAGTCAGTGAATATTAGTTATGACTATTTAGTGTTAAACTACTGAGTGAAACTGAATGCAAAGCTATACACCTCTATTTCATGTTTGTATTTAAGTTTTATAAACTTAAACTTCAAAATACCAATCATAATTAATAAAAATTTCTTCACAGCTTTTTCTTTTTTCTTTACAAAAATGTAAATGTGATAAAATCATGAAAATGGGCCTGCAATTTTTCATCAAAAGTATTTCTAATTAAAGATGCTTTGGTGACTGCATTAGGGAAAAAAATGTGTTTTAACAGACACCTTACACACTTACAGTTAAGCAAAATTTTAGAAAATTCAGAATGAATTATAGAGTGTTTGGTTTTCTGTTTTTAAAAATATATCAAGTGCTCATTTAATTTGCAAAACACCTGGAAATACAGCACACATTTTAAAAACTGTTGCAGTTTTGTCATCTGTTACAATTGCTAAAATGGTTGTTCTAAAATCCCCCCTTTTGAAATGGTCTGAAGGAATATTATTTCTCTTTTATCAATTTTATTAGATCATCTTAGATACAATTTTATTTCATAAAATGCAATTTAATGGAAATAGTTCATTGCAGCCATAACTTCCCATTTCTGGAAAGTACTTGAACCAACCAACAAAACAGTCCTAAGAATTTGTTGCATTTTCAGCTAGAAATTTCTCCACCTCAAATTCCCTCCATATTGAACACATTGTTTGCTATAATTCTCCAGTGTTTTGACTAATTCAGGAGCTAGTGGCAGGTAAAGAAGATGATTGAAATATTGGTAAAATGTCCTTTACACACTCTTTTCTTTGAAACTCACCATTCAGGTACCCAACAATTTATTAATTTCCTTAAATAAAAGGAAATATAGAAAGCAGAAAAGTCCAATATGATTATATTAAGTTACTCCTGACTCTCTTTCCTCTCCACTGCTCACTGTGATGTTACTAGGAGGAGATAAAATAAGAAAAGGGATCTCCTAGGGGAGGAAATGAAAGGAACCAATATGACCAACATTCAATAATCCACTATCCATCTATTCCCTTCCATGAAAACCTTTCTTCCCTCCCCGGCTCAGTATATTTCCTGTGCCCTTTATCTTCATTCCCTAAGAATCACCACTGCTTACCTCCTGAGCTACCGCTTTCCCTCCCATTTTCACATTCTGTTTAACAGAGAACCAGTGTCTAGGCATAGGTGTTATGAACAGTTGCTAGAAGCTTGGGGCAGCTCCACCTGAATGTTAGAGCCACAATAAGAAAAAAAAAATGATTTTGTGACATCTAAAGCACTTTAGAATGCATTGCTTTTAAAAAGTGTTGTATATGACAAATTGTTTGCTGATTTCAATTATAATATTGTGTTTAAGGTACATTTTTTACTTCAAATACTAATATAGGCTTAATTGAAAGATGAATCAATAAATTGTATACATTTTTTAAGATTTATTTATTTATACAAGAGCCGGGGTACAGGCCAGAGGTGCGGGAGGGTGAGAAGATTCACTAGAGACAGAGTGGGGAAGAGAACAGGCAGATGCACTAAAAACACTGCTGAGGGGAGCAGCGGGGCGAGACAGGAGAGGTCTGCTCTGCCATGTGGGTTGCTCCCTGGCCAGATGGGATTCCAACCAGCGCTGTAGAGGCTGCGGACAGTTTCACAGCGCTGCACTCAACCCGCTGCACCACTTGGGAGGACTCAAATTTTGTACTTTTTGAGAGGAAAATATGCCTACATTACATTCTTTATATTCTTTGTTTTTAGGATAGTATGCTTCTGCTACATTACAGGTGTTTACTTGCTGTTTGACAGATCTCAATTATTGTAACACTCTTGGCATTTTCCACCCCTTTACTCCTTTCACCCAGTGGAATTTGGGGAGAATAAATTAGACATGCTCAACTGTCTCAAATACTTTTTTTCTTGTTTCTGCTTCTCCATGTAGTAAATAGATCATCACATCCTACACACAAATACATACACTCCTAACTAAGAAGTTTTTAATATTCAACTTATGGTTTTTGTTACCAAATGCCTTATTATTTATCTTCTTTTTCAATTATTTATAATTCAAGTTGAAAGATGGTGAATACTGATTCCCTTAAAGATATTTCAAATAGATACAGAGTTAAGTAGCACTGAGATACAAAATAGAAGATCATAATTTTGGAGAAATACACATGGGGGATATTTGATGGAGCTAAGACATGTGGCTTTGGGTTCTATGGTCGGGGCCATTATGACCTGATTTTTTTTTTTTAAGATTTATTTATGCATACAAGAACTGGGATACTGGCTGGAGGTGTGGGGGCATGTGAGGATACGCCAGAGACAGAGTGGGAAACAGAACAGGCAGATTGACTGAAATACACTGCTGAGGGGAGCAGCGGGCTAGTCAGGAGAGGTCTTTTGCACCATTTGGGTAGCTCCCTGGCCAGGGATTGAACTAGCGCTGGAGTGGCTGCGGATAGCTTTATAGGTTGCATCTTAACCCTTTGTACCACCAGGGAGGCCCTGACCTGAGTTCTTATTGGGACTTATATTGGGGGAAAAAGGGCATTTTTTAAATTTTATTTTTTATATTTTACATCATTTTTCATTTTCACACAATGTATGAATTTTCATCTTGGTTATTTTCCCCATACAATTCCCACCTCCCTTATTTTGACCCTAATCCCTCCTCCCCCAACACCCCCGTGGTGTGACTCTGGTTTATAGTTGCTTGTTGATTTTGATTTTTACTTTATTATAATTAGTCATTTTCCTGGTCCCTTATGTAGGTCTTCTAAATTCCTGCTATGAGTGAGACCATCCGATAGTTTTCTTTTTCTTTCTGTCTTATTTCGCTGAGCCTGATCCCTTCCATCTCCATCCAGGTTGCTGCAAATTGCATGAGTTTATCTTTTTTGATTGCTGAGTAAGATTCTATTGTGTATATATGTACCACATCTTCTTGATCCAGTCATCTATTTTTGGGCATTTGGGTTGTTTCCATAGCTTAGCTATTGTGAATAGTGCTGCCCTTTTGAATTAATTTACCCTTTGGGTAAATACCTAGGAGTGGAATTGCTGGATCATATGGAAGCTCCATCTTTAGCAGTTTGAGGAATCTCCACACAGCTTTCTGTAGTGGTTGGACCAGTTTGCTCTCCCACCAGTAGTGCAGGAGAGTTCCTTTTTCTCCACATCCTCACCAACCAAAAAAAAAAAAAAAAAGGCATTTATAGGTGTGTTAGGGGGAAATGATGTCCTGAGCTAATCCCATACAGGCTTTGTGGACTCCACTCCCAGTCCATACTAAAGCCATCAAGACAAATCCCATCACCACCAAAGGGAAGGTGGCTGGGACCTGAGGGTGGAGTTAAGCAGCCAGGTTGGGTATAAAAACCAAACACGTGGACCTTGGGGGTTTCACTGTCGCTCGCCTCCTGGCTTCAGGGCTCCTGGCTTGCGGCCAGCTCTCAGAGTGCCATTTGGGATTCCTGATTGGCAGATCGGGTAGGACTCATTTAAAACTTTGTCTCCCACTTTTCTCCCTGAGCTGTACATTTCCTCATTTCCCCTTCCTTTGTAAATAAACCTTTTATTAACCTTTTGCTTGTGCCTGCAGTAGAGCATTAATAAGTCCTTTTAAGCACGCGGGTGAGGACCCACAGTCAGGCACCCCGTTTTGTATCGGGGTTGCTCTACAACAGGTGGTGTTGGCTTTTTAATGTGTGTGGACTGTACAAGAGTCTTTAATAATTGCCTTGGCAAATGACAGCTCCAAGGGAGTATTAATAAGCAAAGGTGGTACAGTATGAGACAACAAAAGCATGTTTTGGTTTGTCCAAATATGGGGGTGGGGGGCTTAATTTTGAACTGCAGCTTAATTTTGAACTACACTTAGAATATATATGCTGGCAGCCAGGGATTTAGCAGATGCCTCTACAGATGCTAGCAAAGCACAGAAGCCTTAGAAAACAGGCACAGCTGAAGCAAATATACAATTATAGAGAAAAGGACTGTCTTCACATGCCATTTAAGCACTGGTTGGCCAAACAATATTTGCTACTTTAAAACTATGCAACAGCTGTATTCCACATGTGCTAATAGCTTTAGGGAAATTTTAGTTTTAAAGATTGTGTTCCAAACTTAAGAAGGTAGTGCTAGTTACTCCCCTACCCATGACAATTGAGTCTTCTAGAATAGAGCAACAAAATGAGATAATGAATCATAAAAAGGAAAGAAAGAAAAGCCAAACAAGAAACAAAATAGCAAATGGTTAGCCCAACTAATACAAAGAATGTAGCAGTTGGGCTAACTGAAATGCTATACAAAATTTGTAATAATAGGGAAACTAAATCAAGCTTTACTACAATCTCTTTCCTATACTCTCTTAACACAGAATCTTCACCATGGTCTCTTATATAAAAATGAGCTTGGAAAACACATTTTTGCAAGAGATAAACTTGTAGATGTGTAGGAGAGACTTCTATGTTTGATGGGCTTACATCCTGTGTTGCAAATTATACACATTATTAAATCTTTGGATTTCAGGCGCCTCTTGATTACCTAGAAGTTAAGTCACAGGGCTATCACCCCTAGAGCCTCAGTTTGATCCCTCGGCACAGCAGACCTCTCCTGTCTAGCCTGCTGTTCTCCTCAGCAGTGTATTTCAGTCAGTCCACATGTTCTGCTCCCTACTCTGTCTCTGGTGAATCCTCTCACCACCACCTCCCTTACACACACACCTATGGCTTATACCCCAGTTTTTCTTCATAAAAAAATTCAAATAAAAAAAAATTGGACTCCATAAATAAAGTGAGATATGCCATAGAATTAGCACTAAACTAGTACAACTCCAAAGGCTTAAACAACACTTATTTCCATGTCAGAAATTTCTGGTTCTAACTACTAAAGGATCAAAACTCAGGCATTAAAATCCATATGTCTGAGATTGAACAGAATATAAAATTGGGGAAGGCAATTTTTTTAAAGATTTATTTATTTATACATAACAAGAACTGGGATACAGGCCAGAGTTGTGGGGGGTGAGAAAATTCACCAGAGACAGAGTGGGGAACAGAACAGGCAGATCCACTGAAATACACTGGTGAGGGGAGCAGCGGGCGAGTCAGGAGAGGTCTGCAGTACCATGTGGGTAGCTCCCTGGCTGGCGATTGAACTTGTGCTGCGGTGGCTGCAGATAGTGTCATAGGTTGCATCTTAACCCCTTGCACCAGCAGGGAGGCCTGGGGAGGCAATTTTTTACATTAATTTATTTGAACTAGCAAATTCCAAGAACAAAGAAATTTTCATTTTGAACTTTAATTTCTCTGAGTTTTAATATTTTAGGACTTTAAATTGTGAGGTGATTTGATCTTTGTGATTTTAATTTTCTGTTAGAAATTCATAATAGAAGGGAGATTATATTCAAATATTGGTCATCTCAGTTGCTGACATATTATTGCAGCATCTATGTATTTTGTTCATGGGGTATGTTGATTTCAGTTTCATTATAGGGCTTATCAGGCTATGTTAGACTAAATGAGTGTACAATATTTGCAATGGGAAATCGAACAGGGGATGGCTATTTAGTCTTAGTGTAGTGAAAACATGTACTTGCTCCAATTGATGTGTTTTTATCTATTTACATCTTACAGTGATTCCAGGAAGGTGACATAAACAGAGGCGCCAGTTGGGAGCCTGGCATCATCAAGGTAGGGGCAAAACTGTCCTAAGTGACTGACAATTTTTTCCCCAAAAGGAATTAGTCAGAACCCTTCTTGGTGATAAATTTAATAGTCATGCTCAGTTTATTTTAAAAGCAATACAATAAAGTGGGAAAAAAAATGTGGCCTATTATGGTGCTGACCTTTCCTAAGGTAGTCTTCCTGTGAAAGGGCCTCAATAATTATAAAACTGTTGCCGCTTTACATCTCGTGAGAAATGCCGTGATTATTTGAAAAATATTTTTTGGAATAATAGTCCTATATAATTTGCTTATACTTTTTTTTTTTTTTTTCATTTTGGAAGTGAAATACTCTCGGGAGAAAAAATACCTGTTTTGTTAAGGATTTTGATTTCAGTGTAACAAGTCTAATTTAGCCTGACCACTACATTTTGTACTCCACCCTCTGCAAACTCCTGCTAACTCCTGTTTGGGGTAGGCTAACCTCTGATATCTCAGTGCATTTAATGCTGTGAATAAGTTGGATATATCAAACTCAACATAAGTGCTCCAATTTATCATGTGTCAAATATAAAGCTGGTATTTTTGCTTTTAATATCCTATTACTTGTCTTATTTATCAAACCATTTAGAATCCAGGTGGTAAAAAAAGTACTATTAGTTCCTCTTAAAAACACAAACAAACTGCTATAATAAAAGCAATTGTTAAGTTTAAGCTGCTTAAAACCAGCTACAACTCTACAATTCCTACTACATGTAAATCCAACAGAAAAGGCAACTTTAGCCACGGGCTGTTTCTTCCAAACAAATGGTAGCTGTGAGCAAAATTCACTCTCATTTAAATCAGTGTATCTCAGAATCTAGGGATGATGTGATCTGATTATGCAGTCATGGCAAAAATATTAATCCATATTTAAATAGATTCAAATAATTGTGATTTTAAATACTGAATTATATTGACTCATATAGCTTTTACTCAAGTTTAAGAAAGAAAGTTGACCACTTTCATGGAGAAAGTTGCTTAAAATCACCAACTTAGAATTTTTGGTTGAACATGTTATTTGTAAATCACTTTTATGAATATGTTATAACATAAACTTATAAAATAATGATTTTTACTGTTATATACATGATGTTTTGGAATGTTCACAGGAGGAGTGTAAAACTTTTTATTTTTTTTTAATGATGTAAAGTAGAATATGTGGTAAGGATAATTTCACTAAGGTTTTTGGAATGTAGACCAATAATGAAAGCATGGAACCTAGTTTATGAGTTAGAAGGATAATATGTGCTATAGAAATATTAGGAGCACAAGTGGCAAAATGAAAAATATAGAAACTTTGTGTGCCTAAGGAAAGGCATTGACATTTTCAAATGATATTTGATAATGCCATTTCTGTAAATATGTTTTAAGTACAGAAACCTTTTGCATGAGAAACCTGTGGAAAGTTTTTCTTAGGAAATCTTTAGAGACAACTAGAAATCTTTTAAAACTAAAGTTGGTTTTCACTTTATGGAATGAATTTCCAGATATTCTAATATATGCTGAAACTGAGTATTGCTTGGGTATTCAAATAATTTCTATATGTTTCTTTACATTCTTATTCTCTACCAGAACTTAAGTTTTTATTGTTTATTTTTGTGATGTGGATCTGCCCATAGTGCTGAATTCTTTCCTGGTTGGTCTTCCATGTTTTGAACTCTGTGTACAAGCATATCTACCAGCATTAGTGATCTTTTATTTTCTTTGCTTGTGTTTAATAAGGTAGTAAGAAAATAATGGTGATACACAAGATTTGAAGTCACATTGTCATAGTATTTACTACCTTAGTAACTTGATCAAGTTATTTAAGCTTTCCAAATAAAGATTTTTCATCTATAAATTACTGTCATAATGGACATATTTTACAGGATTGTTAAAGTATCTGGAATTGTAAAAGTATCTTACAAAAAGTCTTCTAATACATATTATATCTTTTTATCCTCTGCCATAATCCTTTACTGAAAAAATAGTATCTGATAACATTACCACCTAGATTTCTGGGTGACTTTATTCTGACACAGCCAGTCGTGACATTAGTGAATAATATAAATGTGATTATTTTAAGGAAAAACATTTTTAACAATTAGTTTTTGAAACTTTCTAAATACATTTGTATATGCCACATCTGATCTTTCCATTTTCAGATGGAATTGACATGATAGAACCGATTTTGGAGACAGGAAATTTGCTATTTTTGTCAAAACTGTTCAATGAGTAAACAATATCTGATAGGACTTGAAAAGAGTCTCTTTGGATAGAGACTATAACATCTGGCAGCGTATCAACAAACATTTTGTACTAATATTTTCTTTCCATTCTATGTCTTAGGACAAGCTATTAACCGTTTTATGGATAATTCATAAAATAAAATTTATGATATTTTATTCTGTAAGTATAATTGGTTAAAATGATATGTATACATTAATTTAGTTCTAACACAGGGAAAATCATATAATAACACTAAAAAATTAAGCATGATTGTAGGAATTCCTAGAGATCAAACTTGTTCCCATATTCAGGTCAGTGATATCCCTCATGGCTCTATCTCAGGATTCAGGCCCACCAAAATTCTAATACTTTATTTTTCTTTTACTGGATGCAACAAGATAAGTTGAAGTCCATTCGTAAAATGTATTTCTTCAATAACAAGTTCCTGTGGTTTTGCCATGAATTTGGATCATTTTATTTCCAAATTTCTATTTCATGTTGCTCAGAACTTGTCTTTCAGTTTCCAAGTTGGCATTACCTTTCAACTAATCCTACTTTCAGAATTCTGGTCATCCTCTCTGCTTGCCCATGTACCTCTACATACTTGCTATATATCTGCCTGCCTTCCTGACCTGAGTATTTATTCTCCAAGCAATCCCACACAATGTAGAAAGCTAGCTCTTTTCACATAACTCTAATCGTTGTTCAAATAGCAAAAAGTATCAAATTTTTTTCTGTAACACCAAATAGTGTATTTCATGATTGGAATTCACATGGAGAGAGAGAGAGAGTATGTGTGTGTGTGTGTGTGTGTGTGTGTGTGTGCGTGCCTGTGTATGTATTGTAAACAGTTTAGTAAGTCATGGAATTAAGAGCACATCCAATGTGACTTTGAGTTGGGTCAAGTTGCTCTGATCTTAAATTAAAAGTTTGAACTAGAATTTAAAATGACCTTGACAAATTAAAGAAGTCATCCACCAAAAACAGTGTAACATTTAACAGGAACAAGTACAGGGTGGTACCTGGGGGGGAACAACTTAGGATGAATAAAATAGGCATAGGAATGACTGCAAGCAATTCTTAAAAAAAAAAAAAAATGTGAAAACTGTAGGACAAAACTGAAAGTTAATCAGTATTAAATTGTTGTTAATTTTCAAGAGCTGATATGACACTTAGATACACAGTATTATGAGCTATCATAGAGAAGCAGAGAAGGAATCTTTTGGCTCTGTAAAATCTGAGGATAATCCTCTTCTGATTTTTGCTAGTAGTGATAACTTTATTACTGCAATATGTTTATTTGTTCCATATCTATTTATTTAGGCCTTAATAAGTAGAGGGTAGAGTGATATAAAAGACTATCATTTGCTAAGTCATTTTAATTGCTATAGGAAACAAAATAGCATTCTTGTCAAGGGAAATATTTCTATATGACATCCAATAATTTTATCGTATTCTGTAGTTACATATTTTACATTTTGTCTGTTCACCATGTTTTCACTTTAAAAATTATATCTTCCCCAATTGGTGGGAAAATAATTGATTGTAAAGCTCCATCTTCATTGTCACTGGAAAAATCAAGCAGAGTGAGTGATTGAAAAATAGGGATGGAATAAAAAATGGGCTATTTCTAAGTCATTCTGGTACTTTTTGTTTTATGAAGAAATAACTCTTCTCTGTTTTCTTCATCCCCTGAATATAAGTTAGGGTAAGCCTAGAAATTTGTGGACTTCTTTGGGTAGATGATCAACTTAAGTTTTAACCAATGTAAAGAAAATAAAAATTCATATTTGGATAAACACTTGGATCAAAGTGGACTGCACCTTATCTGTAGACATATAAGTTAAAATTGCATTTCTTTATTTATTTGCTTTTGCTTAAGCTAATTTTATTTGGGATTATGTCTGTTGCAACCCAAGGATTTAGAAAAGTATAGATCTGTCCTTGGTTATCTTAGTAGAACCATAGTATAAGATAATACTCTGATGAAATCAAGGTTCTTCCCTTCTGCCTGCCACCAACAAGAGAAGGGATAATTTTACTATCAATGTTATGAGATGGAGGCAGATTTACAACAAAATATACAAAATACATTAAGCAAGGTCTTGGTATATCTGAGAGGTAAATCTTATTCCCATGAATTTTAATGTCTGTGATTTAGCGTAGAGTTGTGAAAATATCACAGTGGTAAGGATGAATGCCAATATGATACTTATCAAATAAAATGTATGATGGACAATTTTATGTTTCAGCTTTTCTGGGGACAGGACACCCAGATGACTGTTTAAATATTCTTTTTGTGTTTGTTTGGGAGGGTGTTTCTTAATGAGATTAGTATTTTAATCATCAGACTAAGTCAAGTTAGTAGATTGTCCTCTGTGTTGTTTTTATGTATCTATACCAATGGCCATGGAATAGGCAGATTAAAAATTGTTTATGGTCTAGGGCCTCCCCCATGGCATAGCAGTTGAGCGCTGGGTTGCGAAGCTGCCCGCGGCCTCTACAGCGCCGTTTCGATCCACGGCTGCTCCCCGGCCACCAGAGGAGGATCCCACACGGGGCTCAGACCTCTCCTGCTGCCCGCTGCTCCCCTCAGCAGTGTACTTCGGTCCTTCTGCCTGCTCTGCTCCCCGCTCTGGCTCTGGTGAATTCACTCACCCTCCCGCGCTTCTGACTGTACCCAGTGCTTGTATAAATAAATAAATAAATCTTAAAAAAATTTGTTTATGGTCTATAAGACTGCTTAAGGTTCAGATTAGTTTTTGAATCACTGACCTCAATAAAACAGACCACTAGACCAACGAGAGTAGGCATCATCCAGTCCCTTCAAGGACTGAAATAGAGCATAAGAGAGAGGAAGGGCCTATCCTTTCTCTTTCTTCCTGCCTGTTTGAGCTAGGGCATTTGTTCTCTTGGACTTGGAGATTTACACTTTCAGATCACTGGTTCTCCAGTTTGCAGGCATAATATTGTGGGGCTTAATGCTCCATAATTCCTTCCTCCTTTCTTCTCTCCCACACCTCCCTTCCTATCCATCCCCCCTTGCTCTCTCACTGTATCTCCCCTATTTGTTCTGTTTCTCTAGTGAACCCAGGCTAATAAATCCTCCTTATGAGGAGAGTGAATGAGGATGGGCCTTATCCAATCCACTGAAGACCTAGAAAGAATAAAATACTGAGTAGAACAGAATTATCTCTCTACCTGTCTTCAAGTTGGAACTTTGGCTTCTCCTGTTTTAGACCTGGATTTGTGTTGGAACTTACATCATCTCTGAGTTTAAGCATTTTTGGACTTAGACTGGAACTTCACCTTCAGCTCTCCTGTTTCTCCAATGTACTGACTACAGATATTTGGACTTCATAAATGAATGAGTCAATTCCTTAATCATCTATCTATCTATCTATCTATCTATCTATCTATCTATCTATCTATCTATCATCTATCTGCCAAATCTATTTTTATGTTGATTCTATTTCTCTTTAAAAGCTAGATTACATGTTTTGGTTCCTAGTACAACATTATCAAGTGGAACTTTGTGTCAATGATGGAGATGTACGCTGTTGTCAATGGAATTCACTAATCTATGTGGCTCACTAGTACATGTGGCTACTGAGTCCTTAAACATAATTCGTATAATGAAAGTGCTTAATTTGAAATTTTATTTTAAGTAATTTGCATTTAAATATCAATATACAGTTTGTATCTATCTTCTGGACAGCACAGCTCTAGAGGACCAACCATATTTTTAAAGCCTTGCTATTACTTATACATTCTTTAAAGGCTTTTTTTCTTCTGTTCTCTTCTGTTCTTTTAGTATTTGCTTGCAACTTCAAGACACTTCATTATTTTTATTTTATAAAGGAACATATTAAATATTTTCTAAAAATGTATATCAACTTTTGTGCTTAAATAGTGGAGTTATGAGGTAGCTTTATTTTCCTTGTATTCACCAGGAATCAAGTAATCACATGATAGTCTTCACAATTCCTTCAATTCCTACATCTCTGCTGTTGAGTTACCAATACAGTGCCTTTTATTTAATCAATATGAGTAAAAAACTGCAACCCAGTTTATTTTATTATTATTAGTCTGATAATTTCCATAGAAGAACTCCATACTATTCTTAATAGAAATTATATTAAATACTAGTACAAATACAAAGACTCTCCTAAAACAAGAGTATACAAATATGATTAAAAAAACAGCCAGGTACACTATATGCATTATTGTGCATTTATTCCTAACTACTTGCTGCTGAAATAAAAACAATAGTTAACAATCATGAATAGTGGTTATGTATAGGAGGTAAAATCACTAAAATACTTTCATTGAGAGTCTGCTCTACTATTTCTTATGCAGTTCGTACTTACCAACTCAAAGATTCTTCTGCATATAAAAATCTAAGTTGAGTATTTTTTTGAAGATTTATTTATTTATGCATACACAACCTGGGGTGCAGGCAAAAATGTGGGGGATGAGAGGATTCACCAGAGACAAATTGGGGAGCTGATCTAGTGAAAAATATACCACTGAGGGGAGCAGGGGGTGAGCCAAGAGAGGTCTGCTGCACCATGTGGGTCACCTCCCTGGCCAGGAATCAAACTTGTGCTGCAGTGGCTGCAGATAACTTCACAGTGCTGTGTCTCAATCCCCTGCACCACCAACAAGGCCCCTAAGTTGAATATTTTTATAAGTGCTGTATTTTCAGCATTAGTAGTTATATTTAAGAATATCAAGATTTGTTTATTAAGGGAAATGAGCCCTTAAAGATATACAAAGAAGGGAGAGCGGAGCAACATGGCAGCGAGGAGACGCTGCGAGTAAGATCTCCCATTAAAAAAAGTTAACAGGGAGGAAAAGCAGCAGGTCCCAGTGAGAACTGGGACATGGAAGATAAACGAACGACTCCAGCAAACTACCCGAAGAAGAAAGTGGCCATAAAAGAGGACTAGAAGGGAGGAAAGCACAGAACCCTGCTCCCCTCCCCCACCCACAGAGTCGGCACTCTCCGACCCACAGAGAGGAGGAAAACAACACAATAAAACGACCAACAAGAACAAACTACGCAGCAAGCGGGACTGTGAGTGGAAAGGAACTATTGCAGCCACCACACCCCGTGAACCGGAGCTGTGGAGAACCATGCAGGATTCGCCGCCGCAGCGGTGAGAAAACGGCTCTGGGCGCCATTAGAGAACAACAAAGACCATCGGAGGAGACCTGCACACAGCCCCGGGCCAGCCGGTAAGCTTGCACGGAAAAGCGGTGTGCTGGGCGCACTTGAAAAGCAAATGCAGATCGGGATCGCGGCTGCCCAGGTACCTGTGCCTGCGACCTAGGCTTGCGGGGAGACGCGCGGAGGCCCTCACTGAGGTGAAAGTCCCTCACTGAGTAAGCAGGAACCTGGTGCCAGGCTCCCAGTCACGGGAGCAGGTGCAAAAGGCGCCATTCCCGCGCCACTGAACTGGGCAACAGCCCGTGTCCTGGAACTGAGGGCTTTGGAACTGAGACCCGGGGCACGAAGTTCGGGGCGTGGGTTGTCCACGACGGTGGGGCACAAGGCAGACACAGCACCCCCAAGCCATTGAGGTTTACCCTACCATTCTCACTCTGTTCCCTGTCCCAGGGGTGGGGGGGGCAAAAAACAGCCCCCCAAGTACAATAGGAGAGATCTCTGGTGCCACCTAGCAACCAGGAAAAAAAAGTCACTAACACCCCATAGAACAGGGAAATTTCTTAAGACAGCTTGAAAGGGCAGAAGCCTCCCAGAGGAGACAGTGGCCAGCTGGGAAGTTAGCCCACGCCAGGCCCCTTCCGACCAGCAGTCTGAGCCCACAGAGGGAACAGGCATCCACGGCCGGGGCAGACCGGGCACGCAGAAGAGTGTGCCTGAGACCGGATGCTCAGGGACTGAGTCCCGCATCGCCATTTTAGAACAGGGACATTTCTTCAGTAAAGACTGCCTGAAACGGGCAGAAAGCTCCCTCAGAAGCCAGAGATGGCTCGTGGAGGAGCCAGAGGGGAGTGGAGAAGTTCACCCAAGATGCCGGCCAGTCCGAGCAACACAGTGTCCCAATGCATACGACAAATTAGAAAACAGACAGTAGGGAGTAGAAGAACCACACGCAACCTAACAACTCCTCAGGAAAAAAGCACACCACAAAAAGAAAACCACCCCCCAGATTGCAACAACAGTAACTTGGAAGAACTTCTGCGCCTTCCAGAAAGAGAATTTAAAATTGCCGTGATTAAAAAAATGACAGAACTCATAAAGGAAAACAATGATCAGAAGAAGGAAATTGAGTCCCTAAAGAGGGAAGCAAAAGAAACGCAGGAAATCAAAGAATTAATGGAGGAACTAAAGAACTCTGGGAAAAGCAATGAAAGCAGAATAGATGAAATGGAAGAACAAATAAGTACTCTTGAAGACACAGAAATAAAAAGAACCAAAACAGAAAAGGAAAGAGAAGTACTAAGGAAAAAGAACGAAGAAAGACTTCGGGAACTATCTGACTCCATGAAGAAAGGAAATATAAGAGTTATAGGAACTCCAGAAGGAGAGGAGAGAGATGTAGGAACAGAGAAAATATTCCAGGAGATAATTGAAGAGAAATTCCCAAACGCGAAGAAGGAGATGAAAATCGATATACAAGAAGCAAGAAGAACACCAAACTTCCACGACAAAAGGAAAAATACAGCAAGACACATAATAGTAAAGCTCCCAGGAATCCAGGACAAGGAAAAAATAATGAAGCTGACAAGAGGGAAGAAACAGATAACATTCAAAGGAAAACCAATCAGGCTGACATCAGACTTCTCTGGCAAGGAGAGAGTGGAGGGACATAGTCAACAGACTCCAAGAAAACAGATGCCAACCAAGAATACTCTATCCCGCAAAGCTCTCCTACCTCTATGAAGAAAGAATAAGAACCTTCCCAGACAAACAGAAACTCTGGAATTTCGTTACGACTAAACCCCCACTCTAAAAAATACTACAAGGAATCCTAAAGCCAGAACCTCAGAGGGATGAATACCAATGAAAGAAGGCCAAAAAAAAAAAAAGTTATTAAAAGAATAAATAAATAAAATCAAAGGAAAGACAAACACAATGGCAAATACAAATGCTAACATATCAATATTAACTCTAAATGTAAAGGACTAAACTCTTCAATAAAAAGACACAGAGTTGCAGCCTGGATTAAGAAACAAAACCCAACCTTTTGCTGTCTCCAGGAAACACATTTAGCTACAAAAGATAAAAATAGGCTCAAAGTTAAAGGGTGGAAAACAATCCTACAAGCAAATGGATCAAAAAAGAAAGCAGGAACAGCTATACTTATATCAGATAAAACAGACTTCAAACTCAAAAAAATAAAAAGAGACCCCAATGGTCACTACATTATGATCAAGGGGACAATACTTCAAGAAGAAATAACACTCATTAACATATACTCACCAAACGAAGGAACACCAAAATATATCAGACAACTGTTGTCCTCTCTGAAAACAGACATCAGAGAAAACACATACGTAGTGGGAGACTTCAACACACCACTATCAACAATGGATAGATCAACAAGACAAAAAATAAGTAAAGAAACAGACATCAGAGAAAACACATACGTAGTGGGAGACTTCAACACACCACTATCAACAATGGATAGATCAACAAGACAAAAAATAAGTAAAGAAACTAAAGCTCTAAATAAGGACCTAGAGCATTTGGGCTTAACAGACATCTATAGAACACTAAACCCTAAAAAAATGGAGTACACATTTTTCTCAAGTGCACACAGATCATTCTCCAGGATTGATCACATACTGGGGCACAAGACAAACATCAACAGATACACCAAGATTGAAATCATACCAACCATCTTTTCTGACCATGAAGGCATCAAACTAGAAATAAACCATAAAAAGAAGGCAAGGAACATTCCTACTTCATGGAGATTAAAAACCACACTACTGGAAGACCACTGGACTAATGAGGAGATAAAAGAAGAAATTAAAAAATTCTTTGAATTGAATGACAAGGAGGACACCAATATCCTGAATGTATGGGATGCAGCAAAAGCAGTAATAAGAGGAAAATATATAGCAATAGAAGCTCACATCAAGAAACAAGAAAGAACTCAAAGAAACAACCTAATCTCGAAGCTCAAAGACCTAGAAAAAGAACAACAACAAAAAAAACCCAAAACCAGTAGAAGAAAAGAAATAATAAAAACCAAAGCAGAAATAAATGAAATCGAAACTTAAAAAACAATCCAAAATATCAATGAAACCAAGAGCTGGTTCTTTGAAAAAAATCAATAAAATAGACAAACCCTTAGCCAGGCTCACAAAGGAAAAAAGGGAGAAAGCACAAATAAACAGGATCACAAATGAAAGAGAGAAATCACAACGGACACAGCAGAAATCAAAAGAATAATCAGTAACTACTATGAACAGTTATATGGAAACAAGTTCAACAATCTAGAGGAGATGGACAAATTCCTACAACTCTACAATCACCCAAAGCTAGATAAAGAAGAAATAGAACACCTAAACAGACCAATTACAATTAGCGAAATTGAAATGGTAATCAAAAACCTCCCCAAAAACAAAAGCCCAGGACCTGATGGATTTACAAATGAATTCTACCAAACATTCAGAGACGAATTAGTGCCTGTCCTTCACAAACTCTTCCAAAAAATTGAGAAGGAAGGGACAATACCAAACACGTTCTATGAAGCCAACATTACACTAATACGAAAACCGAACAAGGACAACACAAAAAAGGAAAACTACAGGCCAATCTCCCTAATGAACACTGATGCAAAAATCCTCAATAAAATTTTAGCTATCAGAATCCAACAATGTATCCATAAGATAATTCACCACGACCAAGTAGGATTCATTCCAGGGACACAAGGATGGTTTAACATCCAAAAATCAATCAATGTTATCCAACACATCAACAAAAAGAAATATAAAAACCATATGATAAAATCAATAGATGCTGAGAAAGCTTTTGACAAAGTGCAACACACATTCATGATAAAAACCCTTGAAATTCTTGGGATACAAGGAACATACCTCAACATCATAAAGGCCATCTATGACAAGCCAACAGCCAGTATCATTCTCAATGGTGAAAAGCTGAAAGCAATTCCATTAAGATCTGGAACAAGACAAGGATGTCCACTCTAACCACTCCTTTTCAATATAATACTGGAAGTCCTAGCCAGAGCAATAAGACAAGAGAAAGACATCCAAGGAATCCAAATAGGAAAAGAAGAAGTCAAACTATCACTATATGCAGATGATATGATAATATACATAGAGAACCCCAAAAACTCCACAGAAAAACTAATTCAACTCATCAATCAGTTTAGTAAAGTGGCAGGATACAAAATCAACATGCAAAAGTCAGTAGCCTTCCTATACACAAACAATAAATCTGAAGAAGAAGAAATCAAAAAACCCATCCCTTTTACTATTGAAACAAAAAAAATCAAATATTTGGGAATAAATCTAACAAAAGAGGTAAAGGACCTATACAAAGAAAACTATAAAACACTGTTAAAAGAAATAGAAGAAGACACAAAGAAATGGAAAGACATCCCCTGCTCATGGATTGGAAGAATCAACATTATTAAAATGGCCATCCTACCAAAAGCAATATACAGATTCAATGCTATTCCAATAAAAATTTCAATGTCATTCTTCAAAGAAATAGAACAATTATTGATGAAATTCATATGGAATCACAAAAACCCCGAATAGCCAAAGCTCTCCTGAAAAAAAAGAAGGGAATGGAGGCATCACATTCCCAGACTTCAAACTATACTACAAAGCCATAATCATCAAAACTGCATATATTGGAACATGAACAGACATACAGACCAATGGAATAGAATGGAAAATCTAGAAATAAACCCACAGATTTATGGTCAACTAATCTTTGACAAAGGAGCAAAGACTATGCATTGGAGCAAAGAAAGTTTGTTCAATAAATGGTGCTGGGAAAACTGGGTCGCTACATGCAAAAGAATGAACTTGACCACTACCTCACACCATACACAAAAATCATCTCAAAATGGATTAAAGAACTAGACATAAGACCTGAAACCATAAAATATATAGAAGGAAATATAGGCGAAACACTACGTGATTTGCACATCAAAGACATCTTTACAGATACATCACCCAAAGCAGTGATAGTGAAGGCAAAGATAAACAGCTGGGACTACATCCAATTAAAGAGCTTCTGCACAGCAAAAGAGACAATAACAAAAACAAAGAGAAACCCCACCGACTGGGAGAACATTTTTGCACACAACACTAATGATAGAGGACTGATCACAAAAATCTGCAAAGAGCTGATGAGACTCAACAACAACAAAGAAAATAATCCAGTTAAAAAATGGGCAGAAGAGCTAAAAAGAAACTTCTCTGAAGAGGAAATGCAAATGGCCAACAGGCATATGAAAAAATGTTCAACATCACTTGTAATCAGGGAAATGCAAATCAAAACTACCATGAGATACCATCTTACACCAGTGAGAATGGCACATATTAAAAAAAACTAGCAACAACAAATGTTGGCGAGGGTGTGGAGAAAAAGGAACTCTCCTGCACTGTTGGTGGGAGTGCAAACTGGTCCAACCACTATGGAGAGCTGTGTGGAGATTTCTGGACCTACTAAACATAGAGCTTCCATATGATCCAGCAATTCCACTCCTAGGTATTTACCCATAGGACACAGAAACATCAATTCCAAAGAACACCTGCACCCCTATGTTTATAACAGCACTATTTACAATAGCTAAGCTTTGGAAACAGCCCAAATGCCCAAAATTAGATGACTGGATCAAGAAGATGTGGTACATATATACCATGGAATATTACTCAGCATTCAAAAAAGATAAACACATGCAATTTGCAGCAACATGGTTGGCGCTGGAATGGATCATGCTCAGCGAAATAAGCCAAAAAGCAAAAGAAAAATACCGGATGGTCTCACTCATAGCAGGAATCTAGAAAACTTAAATAAGGGACCAGGAAAATGAGTAACTATAAGAAAGTGAAAATCAAAATCAACAAAAAACTGTGAATCAGAGACACTTTTTGGTGGGTGGGGGGCGGGAGGGGAGGATTGGGGTCAGAATTGGGGGGTTGCAATTGTATGGGGAATATAAAAATAAAATTTATTATTTAAAAAAAAAGATATACAAAGAAGGTAGAAAAGTGAGTGTGAATTTATATAATTTAAGAACAGCATAGCCAATTTTGGATGGATATACCGATTTTTAAGTAAACATGTATTGGACGCTAATTATGGTTTAGTCCATTTCTAATTGCTGAAAATTCATTGAACAAGCCAAAGTCCCTATATTCTTGCTTACATTCTAGTTGGGAATAAAACTAATATAAAAGTAAAAAGATTAAACAAGTTATAAATTCAAGTTTATAAAGGACAAAGAATAATAAAACGCGATAGATGTAGAAAGAGTGACTAGATGATACTGGAGGTGGAAGGAAAAGGGTTATCAGTAAATGTCTCTCTGAGAATGTTACATTTGAATGGATTTCCTGATGAAGTAGTGGAATAACTTACATGATGGGATTGAATAAAATTAGAATTATTTGCTTGACTGTGATTTTTTTTTTATTTTGCTTTTATAAAAAAGTTCATTTTCAATATCAATGTCCTAGAGTTGAGAGTCACCTGCAGCATGTTTTATTTTCTTTCAGTCATTTACAAAAACATTATTTTCCATATTAGCTGCTATTGAACTCTGGGATCATATGGCCTTTTATAAATTGAAGTGAATATTCGCTTGTTTTGGGGAGAATGGAACATAAAGTTATTTTTCCTCTGGATGAGTTTAAGCAATTATGTGATGGTCACATATATTAGATCATTTAGATTCAGTCATTGTAGAGACAGAAATTATACTGCATAATATCACATTTTCACTTTATATATTGTGATTGCATATTTTAAAATGAGAGAACATGTAGGTGTTGGTCATATTGCCTCTCAGCATAGTTTATATAAAAATGCAGAAATAACTCATCATGATACTGTAAATTTCTGTATATCTATGAATTGTTTTTTAGTATATACACTTATTAATGCAAGTTGGAACTCTAACAATAAGTCAATTTGGCTAGGTTTGGGTAAAGTAATAGGTCATAATTCTGAAGGAGAACATCCAATGTTTTGTAAACATTGTGAAAATAATAAGCTAAAGGCAGTTAATATTGCCATATACTAACAGATGTATGTATATGTGTGTATGTACATGTGCATGTGTATATGTATATATATATATATATACATACATATATACACACACACACATACTGGTAAAAGTATATATCATGTATTATGCTATATTTACTAAATGCAGAACCCATGAATTCTTAACATGTCTATAACACAGGCAGCTGAACTCATTTAAAATGCTGGCAGGCAGGGAGAATGACAATCAATGCTTCCAGTATTCAATAAGCTAGTTTTTTCCCCCCACAATGGTCTACAGTTTCACCACACCACAACATTACTATTTTCTAGGTTAATTTGCTATGAGAGTCAATTTAGCATGGATTTTTAGATATTTAGTTCTGGGAATCTATAGTGACAGTGTATTTAAAGTATTTAGCTATCTCACTTAAATTTGGTATTTTAAAGGAGAAAGATAAATGTTTTAACTGACCATGTGCAATCCTAGGGTTATTTTTCCATAGCGGTAAAGTGACAAAGTAATTTTTCCATTCTCATTTCAAAAATTTTAGTCAAAATTAAAGCTGTTTTTATTTGTCATTTTTCAGCTTTATTGGGGGTATAATTGACAAATATAATTGTGGAATATTTAAAGTGTATACAATGATGATTTGAGATATATGATATATATGATATATCTATACACATATATGTGTGTATATATATATGTATATGCATGTGTATATATGGTATACCCCTATTGAGTTATATCAGAAGCATCACCTTAAAATTTTTGACAAATTACTTTACTCCTAGTGAAATAAAAAATGACATAAATATCACAATCATGACAGATCTCAATTCTTTCAAGCAGGAGTAGAAACAATCATAAAGTTCAAACTCAATGCAGCCTCCTCTGTGAAATCTATCCTAAAAGAACTCTATTATGGGAAGAAGAGTCTGTTAATCTAATTTTGTGACCGTTCAAGCAAAGACCACTGTGTCCCAGGTATGGAAATATTATGTGCTATCTTTATTTTTTATTTTTAAAGATTTATTTTTATTTATTTATACAAGCATTGGGTACAGTCAGAAGCATGGGAGGGTGAGAGAATTCACCAGAGCCAGAGCAGGGAGCAGAGCAGGCAGAAGGACCGAAGTACACTGCTGAGGGGAGCAGTGGGCAGCAGGAGAGGTCTGTGTGCCATATGGGACCTTCCTCCGGTGGCAGGGGAGCAGTGGGGGAATGAACCAGCGCTGCAGAGGCTGCGGGCAGCTTCGCAACCCAGCGCTCAACTGCTGCGCCACCGGGGTGGCCCTGTGCTATCTTTATATAAAAAAAAAGAGCATTGAATGCATGTCTTGAATTTAAAGCATTGATTTCTATCCATTACTAAATTTATTTCAAAACATGAAATTAAGTATTAAAAATATTTTGTCTTGAAGTAGAAGAGACTACTAGACTTTAACTTACAATCTCTGTAACAGGTTAAAGATTTTAGACTACCACATATAAGGATGCATGGATAGATGCCATCTTTTGGCAATTTATGAAATTAATTCATTGACTGATGATTCATAAAAGGCCAGTTAATTTGTACATTTACTGAGACACTGATAATATATGTAGATAATAATGGCCTTGAAACTATGAAATGGAGATATTTAATTGCATTGTAAGAAATGTTTTAAGTTTTAGAATTTTTTTCATACAATGACAACTATATAACATTGTAACCGTTGTCACACTTTAAAAGATTGAAACATGTATAACCACTGAGCATTTGATACTTTTTGATTTAATTGATTAAGCACATGAGAGTGTACTTTTGAGAAAACAGAGCATTATCTATCTTTGTACTAGCAGATGACATTTATTCAAATGGTCAAAATTTATGTTTTGAGTGTTCCCTTTTCCATTCCCCCAGTGTTGGAATTAGTGTAAACTCTTCTGGTCACCTGGGCATGTGGACTAAATAGAGCTTTTAATCAAATGAAAGATTATGACTCTCATCACAATCAAACTTGCAGCAACTTTAAAACAGCCTAATTAAATTAATCAGTTCATTCCATGGTTTGCAAACAGAGTTACTTCTGTGTTGTAATGTGTTATTTTCAGAAGTTTATGAAAATAATTATTTACCCAAAATCCTCTGAGTCTTTTAACTTCTTCTCTTTCCTAGATTACCACTTATCTTTCATAGATTACCCACTCACTCCCTAGGGTTAATGTCTAGTCAAGCAGTGTTAAGACCAATATTTCTAAAATTAGTGTGCACGTAAGTCACCCTGGAATCTTGTTATGGAAATCTGATTCTGCATGTGTGGAGGAAGGCTTGAGGTTCTGAAGTTCTACAAGTTTCTCTCAGGTGAGGTTAGTGCTACTGACCTGAGAATCACATACTGCTTAGCAAAGCTATGGATAATTTCAGCCTACAAATCCTAAATTGCTCTGGTAGTTGTCAACAAAAACACAATGTGCTTTCAGGCAGTGATCACAATCAGGCAGTTTCTTTAATAAAACACTCTTAGAGTAATTTTTTTTTTAGTCCAGTGATACTTTAGAAGTTATTAAATACAACTCACTCATATTACAGTTGAGGAATTTGAGTTAGGGAAGTTCAATATATGCTCAAGGTCATACAGCTAGCAATAGGATGTGCAGGAGAACCCTGGAATCCTGACTACTGTTGCAAATAGAAAACACTCACTTCTTTGGCATTTCCATTTATCATATTCCCCCTGACACAAAACCTTAAGCATAAGTCAATAATGATTAGAATTTCACCTTTTAGTGCTCACAATAGTTTAAATGATAGCTGTATCCTTGGTCTTAACTGACTTTCCTAACAGCTAAAATTCACAGTAGGCAACTACCTCCTACAATAACAAGAGTATTCACACATCTTCTTTCTTCTAGAGTCCACTTGCAGTTTTATTATGGACATTTTGCTTCTTAATTTTAAGAGCCTGGGGAGCAAGGTGGACAGAGAAATGAATGGGTCATTAGTTAAAAGGCAGGGGTTGAATTTGTAAAAGGTTGTGGCAAACTAAGCAACAAATGGGAAAGAGTGAAGGGCATCAGTATTGATCTTGCCTCTCATCTTTCCCTCTGTCTTCTTGCCTGCAAGTTTCTATTGTGTAGTCTCTCAAACAAAGCAGACTTTATTTATGGTGTAACTGATTTAACACTACTGAACTAGTCCATCATCTGCTAATTTGGTCCAATTAAAAACTGGTCATAGGGAAAAGCCCAGGAATTAAGCTTATTTGGAAACACAATTTCTATTTAATTTATGTCCTCTCATTTGTATCTTTTCTTCTAAAGGACACCTTTCAGGAGGCTGCTTTATAGAGGTTGTTCTTTCCAGATTTCAGGGTTCCTTTCTACCATCACCTCCGTTTGGGGCCCTGAAGAAAGTACCCTTATGTTTCTGTTCCCACCTTCTCAGTGCCCTAAGGCTACTGCTACATTTATGGAAGATTATCAATGACTATCTAATATCATGTATGAGAAAAAAAAAATCCCACAAATTTCTAGAGCTACCATTTACAAATCCTTTATATATTGCATGGCCCTGTACTATGATTTTTTGCATTCTCACTTAAGCCCTAAAGTGATAAAAGTACTATACTACCCTTGTTTAGCATTTCAGGAGGCATGAGATTTAATTCAAGTAAAATTATCATGCATGAAGCAATAAATAACAGCCAAGGGATTTGAATCAGGATCCGCCTTATTTCAGTGTCAACTCATACTTTTTTTTATCCCCTCGGTCTAATGAGCTTACGAAGTCAACATTCTGAAGAACAACAACAAAAAATCATAATTTCTCCCCCTCCCCCCAAACTTTTTTCTTCTCCATCACACAAGTTCTTGTAGGCAGGTAGGTGTTCCGCTTCGCTCCCTATACTTAGCCTCTCCCACGCCCTCTGCAATCTTTCCCTTTGCTGCTGGGAGCGTCAGAAAATGCTACTACAGCTGGTGAGTGGGCAGGTGCAGCCACCATCTGCTCTAGGAGTCCAAATGCGCACAAGAACTTCGCACCCAGGACCTGGCCCAGGCACCACAGATTCCAGGAGCTGCTGAGGACAGGGCTAACCCCGCCCCCTCGCGGTGACGATTGGCTGAACCCTGACCAAGTGAGAGACACTGATTAATGAAAGCGGCTGTCTCCTCCGCAAGTTAGGGCGAGACTTCTCTAAGGAGGTGAAGCCGGTCGGGGGTGCTTGAATGGGGTCCTCAGTTCTTCCTGCCCGAAGGGTCCTTGAGAAGCCTGTTTGTTTTTCCCGGCGCTTGTCTCCACCCATCCTGCCCCCTCATTGGCTGGCGGTGGTGGGCGGGCGCTTTTTGATTGGCCGGGGGGCGGTGTCTGTCCCTGGCCAGGGTGAGGGCGGGGCCTGCGCCGCGCTGAGCTTGCCCTTGTGTCTGGTGCTCTGTAGAGCTGCCGCCGCTGCCGCTACCGCCGCCGCCGCCGCTGCCGCTGCTACTGCTGCTACCGCAGCCCGAGCATCCGGGAGCCGCCGGCGCCGCCACCGCCACCAGCGCTGCCGCCTGCACCGCCGCCACCTCCCCTGCCAGGACCCCAGACGCACTGAGCGCGAGCGGCGGCTGCTGCTTGCTTGCTCCCCTCTCCCCCCACCCCTACCTTCCGTGACCTACCCGCTCCTGCAGCCCCAGCCCGCACCTTGCGCGACACCCGGCATCCCTGCGCCACCTGCTCGGGCAGCCCGGGCGGCGCGGGGACTTGCTCTGCGCGCCCAGAGGAAGGCGAAGCTCGAACCTGTGTCTGGCAGACCGACTGTCGCGGCTGCAGCACCAGCGGGAGAAGAAACTATTTCGCCCACCGAGACCCCGTTCTGCGGGTGCTCGGTCGCTGTCGCTTCTGCTGCTGCCGCTCCGCGTCCGCGGGTTCGAGCACCGCAGCGGCGGAGACCGTGGGTCCGGCGGGCGCCACGAGGACACCGGCGGAGCCCTGCATTCCGGCGCCCCGCTCGCCAGCACCTCCTGCCCCCGCGTTCTTCCCCTAGCCCTTTGGACAAGGGACCATGATTTGGAAACGCAGCGCGGTCCTCCGCTTCTACAGCGTCTGCGGGCTCCTGCTACAAGGTAATCCCCGCCCCGCCGCGGGGAACATCAACTTCACGCCCATTCCCCATCATCCCCACTCCACCCCATATTTCCACTCTCCCTCTTCCAGTCCCCCAGTCCCCGACGATTCCTCCCCCCACCCCTACTCCCCGGTGCGGCAGGGGGCAGTGGCAGTTTGCTCCAGACCCTCGAATTTCTGGAGCCGGCTCAGCCCAGCTCTCCCAGCAGGCAGCCCCTTGCGCGGCACCTTTCGCCTTTTCATTCACCTGAGCTTCCTACATCTTTCACTCTCCATCCCCGCCAGCGCCCCCTCCCCACCTCCCACGCCTTTTGGCTGGCAACTTGTGCCTTCTTTGAACATTCAGTGAATGTTCAACCCCCACCAGCCACCTCCCACATCACGCTCCCGACCGACCCTCTCCATCTCTTGTCGTCTCTTTAACCTCCCCCTTTCCTGGTGTGTTTCTCTTGCCCCTTCTCCCCTTCATCATCACCATCATATCCTTGTGTCTTTAAAAAGTGTGTGAGAGCCTGAGAGCGAGCTACCGAGACGGCGAGAACAGCAGCAGCGGCAGCACCGTGTGCATTGCAATAACATCCCGGGGGGGCGGGGGGGAATGTGTTGTGAGACGTGTCATTCACTCAGGAAGAGAGAGGAGACTGTGTCTGGGATTAAAGAAAAGAAAAGAAAGGAAAAAGAGAATGAATGAATGAATGAGCCGAGCAATAAAAGGAGGGCAAGAGGAAGGGAAAACAATTGCAAGACCCAAACCCACTTTATCAACAAGCCGACTTTTTAAAAAATTATTATTCAGTCTGTGTGTTCTTTTTCTTGATTTTTTTTTCCTTTTCTTTCTTTCTTTCTTTTTTTTTTTTTCTTTTTTAAGCAAAGAAACATGCACCCTTAGGAATTACTTTACTGCTAAGGGAATTTTGCTCATGTTCCCTAGCTCTCCATTCACTCTCTTTAGCTTCTTTCCATAATTAATCTTATCCTTTCACATGAAATATAAGAACCCTGCTCTGGAAGAAACCTTACAAAAATCGCTGTTATTATGCAAATCACTGGTTTGGTTGCAGAGTGGCTAGGAAACTGGGGTGCACTTTTCTCCCAGACTTCCTTTTCGGAGGACGATGCTGATTGTGAAATAAATGGCAATTTATATGGAGTAGGAGTGCTTGGGGAGAGAACACTTTGGATGGTGGTGTAGGTGAAGGCGGCATGCTAGGGCTGGATGAGCAGGGGCTGTTAAGTGGAAGATTGTTGCTTTGAAGAGTGTAGTGTAGGGATGTGGCTTGAGTGAGAGATTCAGGAAAGGTGGATGTGAAATGATGGTCGCTACGATTTTTGTTAAGGTTTGGTTACTCTTGACTCTTGATATCTTGATTAATCTCCATCCACCTCTAACCCCTTTGCCTTCATTTGTGCATTTGTTGGAAAGATAAGTTGATCAAATTTATTTGTCCCTCAGTAAAAGGAATCTGAAAGTAAGACACACGTAGACCCACAGGCGTACAAAACCTAATCGGCCTTTGGAGGATTTAAATGAGGTCAATGAACCATCTTTCAGCAAGTTCTTGGAATGCATCCTCTCTCTTACACTCCTCCTGGATGTATGCGGGGACCCGACTGTGTTTTGTATATGCATATTTATAAATGTGAAAGAAAAGCCAGTGGACAGAATATTTCTGAGTTAGTTGACCTTGCAAAGATATTCTTAGGACATTTTGTAGTAATTGTGTGTATTTTATTTTGGATGTAAATTTCAGGCATGTCATATTCCAGAATCCCCCAGAAGGCAGACAGCTCATTCTTCCTGCTTAGCTGCTTCGTCCCATTTCCCACTGCTCACACTCTCTCCCTCGCCCAAGTAACCCTGGTGGCTGACACATTTCTTGGGTTTCTCATCCATGCTGAAACATCCTCCTAGAGACCCCAGTTCACCTCTCAGTAACTTGCATTTCTCAGCTCTGCTGTTGGTGCGCGCGTGCGCGCGCGTTTGTGTGCGCGCGCGCGTGCACGCACGCCACACAGGGTAGAGGAAGTGTGATGTGGGGAAATCAGTTAATTTGGTGATTGCGATGAAATTCGACACCGCTGGATGTGTTTTCCCTGCCAATCTGTGTCTGCTGTCCTCGGCACGTCATTGCACACACTGCTGGGCTGGTGCGAGGTTATTTATTATAGAGCATGTGGGCCATGGACTGCACTTGGGGGTCGCCTCTGCTCTGTCTTCAACATTTCCCTGTAAATTGTCTATTCAGTGCACTGCAAAATAACTGTCTGCCGGTGCCTCTCTCTCAGCCTGGACGAGGATTTTTCTTCCGCTACCCGGAGAGATTCCATCAGCTGCATTCTGTTTTATTAAGGGCATGGGTCTCTTTTAATAAGTGTGTAAACCAATGATTAGGACAGAGCTGTTTCTCACAGCAGATTGGGGGGTTGGAGGTGGTAGGGGTGTGGGAATGCCAGAGAAAATGCACCACTGCAACCAGCAGCAGCACCAGCAGCAGCTCCAAATAAATAAATAAATAAGTGACCTATAAAACAACCAGGGAAAGAGCACCACCCAATAATGTATGTATACTTATGATCATCTTAGATTAGGCAATATTAATCCGCCAAAAAAACAGAATAGGGTTAAAAAAAAAAAGTAGAAGGGGGAGGGGCACAAAGCACCATTGGATTGTCTTCTCATGTTTATGGCTGCCTCACATTAATCAAACATTGCTCCACGGACATATCACACTTTGTTGATATTGTCGGTTTCTGCTCAAATTGTCCATGCCTTCCTTGTCTTAGTCTTGGCTGAAAGCATTGCTTTAGGGTTCAGGTTTATGTTTCTCCCGCCACCCTACTGTTTTATTAGGACTTGGGTAGATGATAAAACAAAAGCTTTATTTCCTGAACACAGATTAAATACTTAGTAGATCTTTTATTCTGTGTGCAAGGAAGGGAGGGTGGTTGGGGGAACTATTGAGCAACTGATTTTGGCTAGGGGGAATTTGCTCTGCCTGCTAGTAGTTATGACTAGGCAAATACTATAGGCAGTCAACAGCTTCTTCTTTTTACCTTTATCAGCATTCTAGTGACACTCACACACTTAAGTAATAGTAATCAATTTACTTATCCATGCTATTATAACCCCTTGCTGATAGTATGCCTTTTTTAGACAGAATGCTTATTTAAACATATTTCTGTGTTTTTACTGTGTTTTATATTGTTGCCATTTTTTTTTTCCGGGAAGTGAAATATATCTTTCAGCATGTTAAATTTGTAGAGTGATAAGCCAGTGGTGAAAATCAAGTCAATAATAAAATGAGTAGGGGAGAAAAGGCTTACAATGTTATATTCAACATCCTCTACTGGTTGTCCTCAATAAGTCTTTAGGAACTGGATCGTTAGATTGAAAAGTAGACATGATTTTGACTAAAGTATAATTTGGAGTATCAACTACTTAAACAAAATTTGATGCATTATTAAGCTATGATATGAGCATCACTTATTTTACACTATAGCAGAGGACAAATCTGGGGTAAGGGCAGAAGACACTAGATGTTTTTTATCTTCAGACCTCCTTTTTTTTTTTTTTTTTTTAACTGAGGTACCATTCGTTCACATCCTTGTTAGTGTTTGGAAGGATAGGATTTTCCTGGTCAGGTGTAGTTACTGTAGTATTCCCATCAACAAAATACCCATAGTATTCCACTACAGTCCATTTTGCAGAGGGTATCTTAGGGAAATAGAATTCTGATACATCTTACACCTCTCTTGGCTGTAAAGTAGATCCAGTTCAATTGTTAGCCCTGTATCCCTTTTCTTGCCTGAGGGGGCACTGCAAAGATTGATACTGTCTTGTTTAACACTGGAAATAATTCTAGAAAGGGCAAAAATGAAAGAAGGCAGAAACATAACTAGAAAATAGACATGCACAAAGAGAGCCTGATTTTGTGGAAAACTTAATTTTCTTTTTGGAGTTAGACTTACATGAAAACATATCCAACACAAATACTGGGACTTTAATATATTGCTTTGGCCTTATACATTATGGTATATCATTTCTTATATTAAGAAAGAAAGATCTTCAAATTAAAGAGCTGAACAGCTGGAACTTTTAAAAGTATAATCTACACATAATGGTCAATGACTATGACCGAGTGAGGCAGACACTGGACTGTTAGTATTTAAGAAAAATTTCCAGCAAATATGAATTCCTCAACCAATTTTGTATCAAGGTAAGGATGCTTACTTCATTGTCCTTGCCCCACTTCCATAACTATTGGAACTATGGGAACCAAAATGACAAAGGTAAGTAAGCATTGACTGAGATGACCTCTCCACTGGAAGATCAAACACTTGGAAATGATCTTTTCCCTCTAAAATAATGAGGCATAATAATATCTCTTAAATATAAGAATTACTTAAATCTCTTTAAAAGTAAATAAAAATGCAAAGACACATCCTAACAATGCATTTTAAAGTATTCTGCAATCAACATCAAAAAATATTAATTTTTGTTTACAAGTAAGGGATATAGAGGCTACCATCTAGAGTGAAACTACATGTATTTATTCTGAAGGTTTTTTTTGGTACACATAAAAAATAGAACTATTATATTAATGTTTTATTTGATCATGCTGGCATGTGTTCTATGAGATTTATTGAGAAAGAGTCCTCTTTTTCATAGGCTTCATTAAGTCTCCTTGGCAAAACCGTCCATTGTATAGCAGCTGGCTGAGTATGTCGAGGAGGCAAAGAGAAGGGAAATCACAAACCAAGGAAACAACTCACAAATTTAAGTCTGAAGTCCTTTGCTGTATTGGTAGATATTTATTTACATTCTTAAAACACCTCTAATGACCATTGACTACTAGACAAGTTTCCTGAAGGCAAACCCTGAGCCTTAGTTATCTGTATACACTTCTTAGTCTCAGCTTAATAGATAATTAATAAAGTGTTGGATTGAATGATGGATATGTCCTAATTAGTTCTGATTGAGTTAAATGGCCCCCTTTATTCATAATATATCAGCACTCACTTTGCTAAATGTGCATATTATTTTAACATTTGATATGCTATATTAGTTTATGAAAGTTGTCCTATAGAAAAGAAAGCAGTAGCAATAAATCATAGCAATAGCTCTTGATTTACACCTCCAAAAAATGCTGTCTGACTTATTATTCTTCACATGATGTTTCCATACCTATTTTTTTTTTCCCATGATTAAACATTCCAGATATTTTGCATTGGATGACAAACTCACTACATGAAAAAATGAAGGCAATGATTTAAATGTACTGATTTAACCTAAAATATTTAAAAGGACAAGTTTATTGGCAACATTTTATTTGAAAATGTCAAGTATTTTTGGAGTGCAATTCTATAATATCAAAAAAAAAAAAAAGCATCTTCTGAAAATTCCTAGTGTAAAGAGGTGGGTGAGGATTAACCCAGAGCTGTGGCAGCTGAAGCCCCCTGCTGTGTGATGATGCAAATGGCATCTCAGGCCTCATGTGCACTGCAGCAGAGAGTGAGCACACAGGAAATCAGTCATGTGGCATGAGCGAAATGGAAAGTCTTTTCATTGCTGGTAGTGGGCATGAACCATCCTTTAGTTTTTTTTTTTTGTCACCTGCGATAATCCGGTGTATTTGTAGTAACATGAACTCATAACAAAGCTAAAGAATACATATTTTATTTAGATTAATCTAATAAATAAGCCCTAATAAAATGTTCAATGTTTTACATCAAATGAATGATAAATATTTTATTTTATTGCAAACTATTAGAAGCATGAGTCAGTTTAGTGAAGATGAATAGCAAAATTAAAATAAGATTTCTTAGCGTTTGTTCAATTGCATTTAAACACGTGAACACTGTATCATGAGACCACGATGGTTTTAGAAAAAAAATAGCAATAAACTGTTCTGAGTATGTTCATGTAGTTTTCGTGCCACAAAGTAGAATTTGTGTTAATATTTCCCCTGTGAACAAAGTTATTTATCACTCAGACAAGAGCATCAAATAGGTTCCTTAAAAAAGTAAAAGTTGTGTAAGAATTGCTATGGGTAGCCAACCACACATGCCTGTCAAATAACTGTAACAAATGTAACTTTGTTTATTTTCATTCCATTTGCTATGGAACAATATAATTGAATATATTATGTATATTGATTTTTGTTTAATAAAATGATTTCAGTTGGTTCTGTTAATGTGCTCAGTGGGTTCTTTAAACAGATAAAATTGTTTTCATTCTAGAATTATGCAGTTTATTTGAAAGTCAGGAAAGTAAATATTCTTCTTAATTAGGTATCAGCTAAATGTTATTGCCAAAATCAGAGATGTAACTACTGAGAAAGGAAATATTTCTTAATTATCTATCTGTCCGTCAGTCTGTCTGTCTCTCTCTACCTCCCTACCTCCCTACCTGCCCACCTACCCATATAGACGAGTTTGAACTGTACAGTTACTTTTAGTACTGAAGGATTCTTCATAATTCAGTAAATACTTAGAGACTGGAGTTCTCAGAGATAAAGTGTGAATAAAAGGCAGGAGTTTGTTCTGTTTGCAGTCATTATTTTTTTTACCCCTTTTATGAAGGTTAAAATGTAATTTTTGAATAAATTTTCTTAAACTGGAACAATGATGAACATTTCCGCCTAAAAACATACCCAAGCAAGGTTTGCAATTTATGAACTTGCAATAGAGCTGGACACTTAATCTGGATCTTCTTTTGTGCTTATGAAACTGAATGATAATAATGTCTGCTACCTGAATAGACAGGGCTGAGGTTGTAAGGAGATCTGCCATGGAGAGAGCCAGTCATTAATTATTCACATTCTATTTTAGAGGTCTTTGAAGTAAATATTAAGACAGTCATTATTCAATATTGGGGATAACTCTTTCTGAGTCAGCAAATAGTTTTTACTTGAATATTTAAATTATCTTTCAGCCATTTGTAAGCTGAAGGGGAAACTTCTGTTTAGTCATAGCTAAACAGTTATTCTGGGGGCTACCCAGGGATACTGATGTCATTAGTGAGTGTTTAGGAAATGAAACGTAAGCATTCACTTGTTTTGAGGAACATAGAATCTTAAAGCTAAGTGTGATCAAATAGTGAAATAGTTCAAATAAGAAAACAAGAATCTTTTTATAGGTCAAAATTGACTCCCCACAATTTTATTTGTTTGGCGATGGTTTTTTTTACAGCAGTACATTGTTTATTTAGTCGTCTTTGGGAATAAAGCGAGAAAAACGCCTCTCCTGACAAGGATGTGCTGCTGACTGCTAAGTGTATAGCTGCTATATTGATCCCTCATAATTTATAAAACCGATTAATTTGTTCTTGTAAAAAAAAAAGATTTTTAGCTACTTTGCTAAAATTGTTTGCCTTTAAAAATGCAAGTGCCTTACACAGTGCTTACATAAATATGAAGAAATTAATTTTTAGTGTCCAAAATGTTTTTACTCTGTTAATAAATCCACATTTTACATTAGCTTGTTCTATATCCTCCCACCTTCCAGAGAAAAACGTTCATGACATCTATGCCTTCCATTTTTTTCATACCTTATACAACCTCTGATTTTCAGCATTAAGTAGCAAACTTAGATTGAAATATGAGAAGGCTAGAATATTTGTGTTTAAGAGCAAATAAGGAAATACATAGTAAGTTTCTTATTTGTCACTTCTTTTATTCCTTAACTGCTATCTATTTTATGTGCTAAAGTCTGAATATTAATTCAGCTTCCTTTACACTTTCCAGGAATGAAATACCCTCCCCTCCGATGCATGATACCAGCCTGAAAGACCCGTTTAAATAAATTAATGGAGAATGACAAATACTTAAAGAAAGGGAGTTTTTCTAAAAGATATGTACTGAATACTTACACAGATTGGGTGTTTTTCTTTTCAACCTTCAAGGCTGGTACCCCAATGTTATAGCAAGGATAAAACATGTACAATGTGCTGTTCGTTGTTTTTGTTACATTTTGTGAAAGTTCGGCCTCCCTAGTATCCCAATAAAAATGGCAAAAAAAGAGGAAAGGAATGTGAGTCAGCCAGCCAAACACAGAGAAATGCCTGGCAAAGAGGACTAAATTAGCATATGCTAGGCTGAGTATTTCCCTCTGTTGTTACATAATCCCTTTCCAATACGAAATCAGTTCTCATACTTAACCCTTTCAGTAGGCATGACATTCTCTTACTGTTATATTTTTATTTTGCTTGATTTATTTTCTCATGAAGTGTGTAAATCATCTATTGAGGGGCTTTTATGTAAAATTCTTTTTTTTTCCCCTCTTCAGTCTTTCTGTATACAAATGTTCCATTCTGTGCTCAACTTCAGAATTCAAGAATCAACTTTTCTATAGCTCTCACTGAGAGGATCTAATTAGCATTTTAGGCTCTCTTTACTCATGTGCAGCTTTCATTAGAAAATGTATTAGTTCTATGAGGTTCCCCTAAGGATTCATAATACTCTAGTTTGTTACATGTACTGTGATATTCAGTGTGCCTTAATTATGCACGTGTCCTCATTTCAAAGCCTTTTCAGGGATCATGAGGGATAGAACAGGGGTCTGGCTGTAAGTTCACTGTCATGTATTAATGTGTAGGTGGTATTCAGAGAGGATGTTTCTGAAGGCAATTATATATCTATGACTCTAGTATAGCAAGCAGTTACTCATTCTACACTTACTAGTTATCCTGCCAAGGCAGAATGAAATTCACCATTGTGATACATAATACAGTATCTGTTATTTCTAAATAGTTCTTTGCTCTGGGGATGAAATAAAATAATGAGTGAAAATCTGTATCTCTTATTCTGAATAGGGATTGTTCCTTTCACTCTCCCAAACAAAAAGAAGAATCGGAAATTGTTTCTAAATCAATACTCTATTCCCTAACTAGCCGATTAACACACTTTGCTATGGCAGGATTTTGAAGTTATGCTGGTTATTATTGAGGCTATAGATTTTTAGATAGTATTAATTGCTTGTAATCTTCTGGGCTGCCAAATAGCAGTCATTGCCAAATTTCATTCATTATAATTTCAGTTTTGAATTGAACACAATTTGGAAAACTGTGAAAATATATAAGACTATTGGAATAAATATGAGAGAGCTATAGTAACAGAGATAGAATGAGAGAGATTGAAAAAGAGAAAATGTGTTTTTTAAAAGAGATTTCATTTGTGGAAGGATAACTTCAAGAATTGGCTAATTTGTAACACGTCACAATATTTGAGGTGGATGTTTTCCTATATAGTGTGAATTTGAGAGTTCACTTTTATTAGATATACACTGAATTATTTGTATTACAACATAAGGAAATTTGAGTTTAATCTGCAAATACAACTTTTTAAAAAATATATGACTATTACAATGAAAAGCACTTCATGAGTTGATACACTATTTTAACCAATATTGCTTCATTATTTTACACAATTGATTACACAATTGATTAAAAAATACTAATATCCAGCAAACTGTAGTTTTTAAGAGAATTTTTGACCAGAATCTGATGTGTTTGGTTTTTTATGACAAGAATCTGATGTGTATGTTTAAGCAGACAAAAGAATGTCATCTACCCTTATTGTTTTAAACATTTATGTTTTATAAGAGAACTACACTTTTTATTTTGACTATGCTATGATCTGTGGAACCTGTTTATATATTTTTATTACACCATTTTGAATGTTAGTTACTTATCTGTCTGTCTTCTCTCATGTACTATAAGCCCCAAGAGTACAGGGTCTTAGTCTTCATTTTATTTTAAGTGCCTAATCGAATATCTAGTCCATGTCCTTTTTAAAAATGTTTTCATTTCATTGATTGATTAGTTCTCTCCCAATACATTTAATTTTGACACATCTTTTAATTGGATCCAAATAATATTTAAGTATTTGCATTCTAATTGCCAAAATGCCAATAAAGTATTCTGAGGAGAATATTTGCCATGAGTTTGTGTTTGTTTGTAATGTAAAAGGAGGTGGTAACAAATGGATACTAAGAAATGCAAACAATTCTAAATAATGACATACTTCACAAAATATGAAATCATTGCTTTCAATTAGGGTGGTCTGTTTGAAGTTAGACTAAAAGCTTTTGTCTTAGAGCTTTGAAATGTCCTAATTTCTCTGGGCATAGTAGCTGCCCTTGTTTTTTTTTTTTCCTACATTTTAAGTATTTCTATTCATAATCCCCCAAATATTCCTGAAGATGGCTTTGAGTAAACATAAAGCCAAATTATCTTATTGTTCTATTTAGAGGAACTGGTATTTATGGATAAATATCTGAACAAAGAGGAATTACAAACTGACCTTGATCTGCCAGATTATCCTTACAGACTGACCTGTTTTTGTTATTGCCAAGCAATAGCATAAAGGTTCTCTGAGCAGTCCCTAAAGTACAAACTCATGTTACTTTCTTCTTAAATAACTGGGCAAACTTCTATCCATTTTCTTTATAAGACTTTATTATAAAGTAAATTTGAATATTTGTGTTATTTTTTAAATGCTTAATCATATGTCTGCAGTTGAGGACACATGTTTGCTATGGTTGACTTTAATTTATTTTCTTTCTATATTTTGAAAGACAGTGGGAGGCTGGGTAGGAATAGTAACTGCTTTTGAATAGAATTTAAATATAGTTACCAGTTGCTGAACACCAAGGGAGAGAAGACTTTCTATAATTTGTAGTGACTCCATTTCCACACATGTTCTAAAAATGCTATCTCCTTGCACAAATCTCTAAAGAAATGTATCTTTTCTTAAAAAGCATATAGTTTTTCTACAAATTAGAAGAAATCAATCTCCCTGATGTCTTTGGACTTTTGACTGTTTCATAACTCCACTCCTTTGAAAAGCTATTTTTAAATAGGATACCTTAAATTTTGCCTGACACTTGGTTCTAAATCACTCATTCTCTTGCAGAAATGCACACTTGGTAAATAAACACTCAAAATATATAATCTAGCTAATTTTTTAAAGTGTTGTTGCTACTTTATGAAGTTGATATTAAGAATTGTGTTCTGCAGGGCCTCCCTGAGGCATAAGGAGTTAAGTCACAGCACTATCAAGCTATCTCCAACCACAGCAACATGAGTTCAATCACCAGCCAGGTTGCTAACCCACATGGCTCAGTGGACCTCTCCTGTCTCCGATGCTCCCCTCAGCAGTATATTTCAGTAGATCTACCTATTCTGCTCCCCATTCTGTCTCTGATGAATCCTCTCATCACCCCCACCCCAAAACACACACACCTCTGGTCTACACCCAGTTCTTGTATGCATGAATAATTAAATCTTAAAAAAAAAAAAACTATATTCTCCGATAGATTCTATTAGTATGGGAAATTTTGTTTGTATGTTAAAACTTCAGTGTCTGCGTGATCCTGTTGCTATAGAAGGATAACTCCCTTCTCTAATGTGACTTCTAGTTCAGCCCTTGGTGATGAACTTTCCAGAGGATAATTAATAAAGGGAAGCAATTTTTGTTAACAATTTTACTGTTTTGATTAAAAAATATTTTGATGTTACTGAATTTTACACATCAAAGTGACATTTATTTTTATTTTTTTGTGTAATCACATAGTATTTGAAATATTGGAAATGCAAGAGAGAGTTTCACCTTTATATTTCTCAATATGGTTAGTCATAATATTCCATTCAGAAATTGAAATTACAGTTTGATATATAAAATAAGGATCTTTACCTGATATTTTGAATGCTAAAGCATTTCAGACCAATATCCTTGTCCAGAGTCATCAAGTTAAAAACAATACCCATAATAATCATCAAAAAACAGATTGTACTAAGTACGTTATCTTTACAGAAAGACTGAATCATGACTACCATGACAAGGAGATTTCATGTTCAATAACATTTTTAAATGTACTTGTAAAGGTCAAGTGAAATTTATAGAAGATAGTTTTATAGTCTTCTTATGCCCATTGGCTTTTTTAAAAACATAGAAATGCTATTGGTAATTAAAGGTGTTGTGAACTTCAGTTTTCTGTATTGTTTCACTTTCATGGAATAACTAAGATAAAGATATTAGTAGAGAGATAAAGCCATAGCTATTTAGAGGTCTGGGGCAAGTCATTCAAATCAGATTTACAATAAAATCTTCTTTACCTAATATTGTTTTTGAATTTTTCTTTAATATTTATTTATTTATGCATACAAGAGCTAGGGTACAGGCCAGAGGTGTGTGGGGGGGGTGAGAGGATTCACCAGAGACAGAGTGGGAGAACAGAACAGGCAGATTGACCAAAGTATACTGCTAAGGGAAGCAGCAGAGGTCTGCTGCGCCATGTGGGTTGCTCCTTGCCTGGCTGGCCAGGGATCGAACTCCTGCTGCAGTGGCTGAGGACAGCTTCATAGGTTGCGTCTTAACCCTTATACCACCAGGGAGGCCCTTTACCTAATATTGTTGACTAAGAGTACATACTCACAGGAAAGCAGGACAGATTACCCTTGAAGGGTAAGAGAATGATTTGTAGTACAACAAATATGTTCGATGAATGGATATGGGCAGACTGGATGACTATTATCTTTTTATTATTTTATGATGATATCACTGTGAGGTAACAGTAAAATTGATAAGGTGTTAGTGTAGTTCCTCCTAAGAACTTCATCTAGGTGTACAAAGATAGAGAATGGGTGTGTCTTGGTGAAAGAAGAAGAGACAATAATATATAGCCCCAGTCTTTGAGTGAATGCAATGTCACCGAACTATACCTAGCATGGAAGGGGCTCAGAGGGTGTCCAGCTGGGTGTCTTTATTATAAGAGTTCCATATTCTGTACAAAGAGGTGATTTCATTGGCCTAATTCAGACTTTGGTTTTTTAAAGTACCTTGCAGCAGCAAGACAATGGTAGGAGTTAAGGAACCTAAGTTCTCATCTATGCCATGTCACTATTTTAGAGACCTTGGGCAAGTTACTTCTCTTGCTGCTTAGTTTCTTTATCTGTGACTGAGAGATTGTAACCACCTCTGTTCTTTGGCTGTGAATTGTAAAAGGATCTTACGGGTGATTGCAAGCTGCAGATAACATTTTTCTTTTACCTTTCTACCTAAAGATGTTTTATACAGTCAATACAACATTAACCGGGTGATTTTATTTTTTTTTTTTTTTTTTTTTTTTTTTTTTTTATAGAGGCATGCTTTATTTATTTGTTTGCTGGTTTGTTTGTTTGTTTTGTTTATACATGCACTGGGTACAGTCAGAAGCGCGGGAGGGTGAGAGAATTCACCAGAGCCAGAGCGGGGAGCAGAGCAGGCAGAAGGACCGAAGTACACTGCTGAGGGGAGCAGCGGGCGGCAGAAGAGGTCTGCGCGCCATGCGGGACCCTCCTCCAGTGGCCGGGGAGCAGCTGGGGATCGAACCGGCCGCGGGCAGCTTCGCAACCCAGCGCTCAACCGCTGCGCCACTGGGGAGGCCCCAACCGGGTGATTTTAAATGTCTCTCACTGTAATTGTGTTTCTGTCTACCCATGCATTATTCGGTATTTAAAGATTTTACATGTGTAAAGAGATTTTTATGCCATATCCCTTTATATACATTTCAGAGCTTTTCTTTCTCTGTCAACGAATTTTATTTTAATTAATTTGTAGCCATTAGCCTGAGTTTGGGTCACACATTCTTTTCTAATGGAATTACATCCATAGATTTACTTTAAAATTTAGTACATCATTAATTCTTTAGCCATTTTTATTATTAGGGAGTGAGCTGAATTTTTTTTTTTTTTTTTTTTTTTTTTTCAATTTTAAGTTCAATTTTATGTTTTGTGCATTTAATGAATATTTGTAAAAATCTCTACTGTCATTTTGGTCTTCATAACTTTAGGTTTTCTTAAGTGCAACTTACTCATTCATCACTTCACTTTTTTCAGTAAGTATCTATTTGAAGGCAGTGTGATAAATTCTGGAAATACAAGATATCGTGGAAACATGTTTTGCCCTTATATAGCTTACAGTCTAGTAGCTGAATCACAGGTGAAACAAACAAAATACATAATGTCTTAATTCATTTTTTTTGTAAAATAAAATTATTCCTACTTTAGAGTAAGATCATTCCACTAGGGACAGAATGTAAATATAGCAATGAGGATGTAAAATCCCTGATTTAACAATAATATTATAGACCTTACTGGGCTTTTAACATTTTTTATTTAAGGTTGCATTACATAGTTCTCATTTTCTCCAGTCGTTTATCTTGAAAACATTCTCGGCATGATGCCAGTTTCTTTCTTTTTTTTATTAGTACACTTGAAAGAAACTGACAAGTGAACAAGAAATATTCAAGCATGCTCTATTCTAACTGATTTGTTCAAGAGGATGATTCATTTAATTTCATAAAGGATCAGTGGGCCAGAACAGTAGATGACCAGGTCAGCAGGGGGAATGTAGGGGAGAAGAGGTCTGTGAGAACGATCTATGTAACAAGCAACAATATTTAGTTTTTTAGAGCTGAAGTTCTGCTTGAGCAATTCTGATGTTACCAGCGACAGTCATTTAAAGAACTGCTCATGCCTCAGGGAAAAGATTTTTAAAATGTCCTATCTAGAAACACAGCTCCAGTACTATGTCATATATATTAAAATTCCATCCCTTGTTTTTATTACAATACATCATGAGTGATTAAACCCTATACTACAATAATATGGCTCCTTGAGACTGCTGATTAAATGTTGTTTCTGAAATCTTTCCTTCTGTTCAATCTGCTCTAAATATGATTGAAATTATAATCATTTGATAAATGAAATGGAAGCATAGATGAGGATGACATTAAAAAACTTTAAAAAATGAAATGAATAGTATACACAATTACTTAAAATGAGAGAGAAAATACAATTTTTTTTGAGCAGACTACAAATATTCTTGACATCTTTATATCATTTCCTTTATTATCTAACTGACTGAAAATCACAATGTGCAAATGATGTCATTTTTTAATAGATTGCATCCAGTTTTTGATGATTGTTATTAATAGTCGTGTCACTGGAGTAAATGATATATATATCAAGCAGTGGATAAGTAAAAAAGGTTTTACATATATTTAAACTTTGGAATGCAAAATGACAGTAGTCTAGTATGTATAGTTATTCTGTTTAGAGACTTAATTTTCTGGATTACATGCAACAGTACAATGCACAGCTAGAAAAACCTCAGCTTTGGCATTAGCTTTGATATCGCTTTCTTTATATTTTAGAGGAAAATTAACAATTAAAGCAATTCAAGTAAATGCTCTGTTGCAGGTGATAATTTGCATGAGTATAGCTTTTTACTAAATGATTTATTTTGAAAATATATTAAATTTTCCAAAGTAAATCAGAGATACGTACATCTCTAGAAACTTTTATAGAAGGAACTAGGTGGTGCTGTTTTGTCATCTTTGAGTCTAGTGACTTCTGTGGTCCTGTTCTCAATTCTTTAAACATTTTTATAGGATAGGTATATTAGGTAAGAGTCAGTTTTGTTCTCACAGTTTCTTAATCAACTAAGTTTATATCATTCTTATATCTTTGTTTTTGATAGTATTTTTGTATAACAGATAAAAGCTTTTTTCCTAACCAGCTAAGATCTGTCACAGTGTACAACTTCCCTCTTTAACATTTAACATTCCATTCTTTAACATTTCAGAGAGTATATTAAATTCTGAACTCTTCATACATTTAGGTGATTAAGCATTTTAAAAACTTTTGTACTACTGGTTTGACTATTTTCCAAAAATCTTATTATATTAATATAGGCAGAATTTATAATAGTAGAATTTTTGTAGAGTAAGAGTTGATTTAATATAAAAATGCAACAGACTATAAGCTCAAGGTAAAAGGTTATTTGAAATACTAAAAAACAAATTTTACCTTTAAACAAAAGAAAACATTTTTTCCCATGAAAAGAAATTGTTTAATTTATTTCCCTATAAGAAAAGTGATCTCAAATAGGCATTCAGTTAATCTTTTAATGTTTCAGGATATTGTTAAGTTCATTTTGCCTTCCAATGTTCTTGGTGGTAGATAGTCTGAAATAATACAAGACACTTATTTCAAACCAAGTAACAACAAAGTTATGTTTTCAGATACCTTTAGGTTAGGGAATGCAGATACCAAAAAATGTAAAAAGATTACATTATTTTCCCATCAGAAATAATCTTGTGTTATGTAACAAAGAATTGTAAGTTATGTTTCCTAATGATTTTACAATAGCTTTGGGGAAGACTATGACATATAGTCTTTAAAGAAAATTTCCATATTAAGTAAGGGTGAAGCAATGTAAGGGTTCTACCCATGTTCCTCCTTGTAGAATTATAATTTAATCATTTTTAATGAGGACAACATTTTATATCCTTCTTATTTCTTATATCATAAATCCTCCTTGCTGGAAATTATATGTATATATATATATATATATATAAGATTTTTATTAAGATTATATATATATATATAAGATTTGTATTTATTCATTTATTTTATTTGTACAAGCACTGGGTACAGTCAGAAGTACGGGAGGGTGAGAGAATTCACCAGAACCAGAGCTGGGAAGGACAAAAGCACACTGCTGAGGGGAGCAGCGGGTGGCAGGAGAGGTCTGAGTGCCATGTGGGACCCTCCTCTGGTGGCCTGGGAGCAGCCGGGGATCGAACCAGTGCTGCAGAGGCTGCAGGCAGCTTCGCAGCCCAGAGTTCAACCGCTGCGCCACCAGGGGAGGCCCTGAATGTTCCATTTTTTTAAGGTTGGCATTTTGACTGTGATACTAATAAAAACTGACTGACCATCAATATAGCAGGTTTACATTATGGAAAATTAAACACATGATTTTCAGGGCCAACTACTTTTAGATAGACTATTTTAAAAAATACCATATTTTAAGCATGAAATTTGGTAGAAATATCTAAATCACAAATTAATATATTTCAGAATCATTTTCCACAGTTTATTTTATTTTGAAGTGTCAAAAATACAAAATCTTATATTGTAACTCTGGTGTCTAATTATTGTTGCAGAGGTAAAATTAAAAGAATAGAATCTAAAATGCATCTGGCAATATGCCATGTCCTTGGACTGAGGATCTAGAGTTAACATTAAAATACTTTAGTAGTTTGCATAATTTCATGTGGCCATTATTTACTTCATGGTGATATAATATTAGAAAAAAAAGTGGCTCTTCTTACAAATATTTTTGATGAAGATTAATCTTAGGCAAAATAGAGTAAGTCAGTGACTGTTAGTAATCAATGACTGCAAACAGATTTCTTGGCATATCTTTTTTTTTTTTTTTTTTCTTTCCCCAAGAGCATTTTTCCAAATGCTTCTTGGGAAAGTTCTGTAGAGTTTCCTTTTCATCTTGCCATGTTTTATCAATGATGAAAGATTTATATCTCATGGATCTAAAGGCGTTTTTCACTTTAAAAGGTAGACTAAAGAAAAATAGCAACAACAAGAAGTAAGGGATTTTGGATTTCTTTTGACATCAGAGTCAGATAACAGAATAGGTGAAAAGTCAGAAAAGGAACTGTTGATAATAAAAGCAACAGTATAATAGAGAGGATAGATGTAGACCTTTTGTTCCTATACAACTTTATTTTTCTTTATTATACTTATAGTAGATATAATTTCCAAATGAGACTTTATATAAAATTATAGTTGATATCAACAAATCAAGTTTGAAGAACCCAGTGGGTGCAGACATGGTGCATTGTGAAAGATATTTGAATAGAAATTGAATTTTGGATGATGTTTGATACTTTGTATATAGAATCTAATTGTGGTGGTACAGTATAGTTAAGGAGAAATTCTAACATTGTACTGGGATAGGTTACATTAATATAAGCCATGTATGATTAAAATTAACACAGTAAACAAACTTTGGGTAAAATATCTTAACATAAACTTAATACACTTTACAATTTAGAGCAAACCAAGAACTTTCTGTACGTGTCTCCACCAGTTGGCTTTGATTATGTCAAGATATAATTTGGGGCCTCCCCAATGGCACAGCAGTTGAGCACTGGGTTGCGAAGCTGCCCGCAGCCTCTGCAACACCAGTTTGATCCCCTGCGGCCAGGGAGGGTCCCCATGGTGCGCAGACCTCTCCTGCCGCCTGCTGCTCCCCTCAGCAGTGTACTTTCTCACTCTGCCTGTTCTACTCTGCTCTGGCTCTGGTGAATTCTCTCACTCTCCCACGCCTCTGACTGGACCCAGTGCTTGTATAAATAAATAAATAAATAAATAAATATTTTTTAAAAAAAAGTATTAAAAGATATAATTTGTCTCAAAGTTAGTATTCTGGCCTTCTTGTGTTAGATTAATATGTGAGGAAATGCTGAAGTACTATAAGTAGAAAGTGCTTGTTTTACAGTGTTCCCTAGGAGAAACTTCTTACTGTGGGTTTGCAGTTTACAAATTATCAGTTGTTCAAAAAGTATCCTTATTATTGGCTACATATGTTCAGATGTGAAACTGGGAAACCAAAAAAAAAAACAGTTCTTAGAAACAGCAGTGGTTTCATCATTGATTTGTTTTCATTAGATACTAACTTCAAAACAAACTAAAAAACCTTAACAAAAAGTAATCTCTATCTTTAATTTCTAATGTGTCTATTGGCAGATGTTACAAAGAAAATATTACTTTGAAATTAAAATATTAATTGTTGGGGAGAATATGGCAATTTGTGTGTGTGTGTGGGGGGGTTACCTTTCTTATGGAAAGCAAAAGAAAAGAAAAGAATGCTTTTGGAAAAATAAATGCACTTGCAAAAAAATTTGCTCTTCATTTCACGTAAATTATATAGTGCATATTAGAGAGATATTAGAAGTATTTAAAGATGAAAAGTTGTTTGCTGATCTAAATAAATCAATAAATTAATTTGACTGTGCTAATAATCTGAAGTGGTCCCTATGACATCAAAGGTAATAGTGTCACTAGTAGAAAATATCTTGTTTGATTATTTTATGCTTTTTTATTTTATGCTTTTTTTTCCCTACTAAACATGGAATTCTATGTGTACAATGAGAAAAAATAAAAAAGTAGAACTAAAGAGTATACTAGTCCAAAAGGGAAATTCTACATAAGAAACCCATTATAGCAAAATTGGATGAAAGTTTACAATAAGCTCTGCTGTTCTTTAGATTTAAACTCTACATTTCAACCCTATTTACATCTTATTTCAGAGGCAGTATAGTGTAAATAGAAAGTACAAGGGATAGAGCATCAAAAGTTCTGACTCTCCATCACCCTGGAGACAGTTCATCTTGTTAGAGGTCAGTTACTTAGAGGTTGTTAGACTTGGAACAGCTCCAAGTTCCCTTTCAACTTGAAGATTTACTCTGATTCAGCAGTTAAAAGTAAATAAATGAATATACATTGAATATATATATTTATCATATAAAATAAATGAATATATTGAATATATACTCATATGCCTTTGTCATTAAATGAAAAGTTTTAATTAGACAAACATGTTATAAAATGATAAATTACTAGTTGTTAATGTATTGTGATTATACAATTTTATTATTTTTAAATACATGCATATTATGTGCATGCATGTTTATTAATATATTGCCATGCTAATGATACATAACTGTATCAGTTTATCAATAAATCTAATCGCTATATGAGTCCATTTTTTGAAAATGTGTATTCATGTTTAATTCATAGCATCTGTGGCTTGTTCTTCTACTATATGTAAAGAAAGGCATGAGTAACTAGAAGAGGAATCATATAAGTAATATTAATTTTATAAAACATTTCCAACGAAAATTTAAATCTATTAGAAATTATCAGCCTTAAAAAGAGGGAAAAAAGCTCTGTGATTACAATAATAGACTTCAACAACTAAAGATCATTTCATGCTAAGTGCCATAAACAGCTTTTTAATTTATTAAGGTTCAAAACAAAGATATTGTTCTTAAACTACTCCCAAAGTACTTTAGAATTTAATTAAGAATTAAGAAGTAAAGTCTAAGTAGGACCACTAGAATTTAAAATAGAAATGGGTTCTTGGTGTCTTATGGATATATACATTTAAAAAACATTACTGGATAATTCAAAAGTGTACCTTCTTAAAAGTAGAAAGTATTGAAAGGACACAAATATGAGATAGGTCTTCATGAAAACCTTTTGCACAAGTTTTAGCTAATTAAAAATTTCTCTTTTATCAAATAGAATTTGTTCTTAAAAAAACCAAATGCTTGTTAGTGCTTTGTAAGTGTGTCTTTAAAGAAAGGTTGCATTGATTAACTTAAAGAGGATTTCATAATAACCCCTAATCATAATCATACAAAGAGTTAAATTCCCTTCATTATGGAGCAAGGCAAATGCAGAGTGTTTATAGGCGATCTAGAAGGTCAGTACTCAGACTAATTCACCAACAGCCCCAGATGCCTGGTTAAGCTGCCAACACAGTTGCTTTCCGAGTCTGCCAGAAAGTCAGCTGCAGCTGCAGGGAACATTCTTTTTTTCCCACCCATTGCTAAGCCTGTGGATTTTACAATTGCCACGGAATTAGGAAATATAATTCAGGGTGATGATCACCTCACTTACCCTGTTAATGGGTTTCAAATTAATTTATTATGAACAGCAAATATAAACAGATAAGAGTTTTTTCACATATGCATGTTCTTAAATAATCCATTTAGTCACATTTTCGAAAGTGACCTGGTGAGACTGTTTTGCAGGCTCAGTTCTGTCTTACTCGTTTTGGGATTCCTCGTCATCAGCAGCAGTACCTACTGTTTTATATTGTACTGTTATCTTCCTTTAGAGGAATATACCCACAGCTTACAGGTGCAGAGGGTGGTAGAATACTGTATCTTTGAAATTACATAGATCCGGCCTCTGATCTTGTTTTTTGTGTAACTTTGAGCATATGATTGTACTTTTCGGAGGTTGAGGTGTTTTACCTGAAAAAGGGAATTGTGCTATGTGTCTCATAGGGTATTGTGAGGGTTATTTAGTTAGCATAATCAAATGCCTGGTGTCATGTCCAGAAAATGCCTCTGTAATTATTTTATAGAGATATTGTTGGAGAAAATAAAAGAATTTTGTTAAACCCAAACTTTGTTTCAGTTCCTCAGAATTGTGGGGTGCTCAGAGACATTTTGTATAATATTTTAATGGAATATTATGAGAATTAGAAGAAAAGGCAATCTTATAAAAAAGATTAGAAAACTTTGAAAATGAAAAAAGAGCTTTCAAAGTCTGAGGTAGTGTGGGCAGGAATACTAGAGAAAGGAGGAAGAAAAGGGAAGATGTAATGTTTTGCTGTTTATAAGTTTCTGATAAATATTGGAAGAAAGGTGACTAATAGAAGTATACTTTAAAACTGAACATATGGAATTTGGATACGCTATAGAGACAATTTATATTGTCTCTATTTTTGTATTTTAGTATAGGCAACTTCTATTTGTCTATTTTTTTCTCTTTCATTTTCTTCCTTGCTCCTTCTCTCCCTCCCTCCTTCCTTCCTAGTAAATTAGAATGAATTACAGTATTTTGCTTTGTTGAAGGTATTAAATGCATTCCTGGAAAAAGTTATCTTACTTTTGTGTAGATGGATTTCAGAAACTAAAGGAAATCAAATAGCAACAATATAGTTAAAAAATGGGAGCCTGGACCAAGGTGCATGGGTGATCACATTTTCTTGCTTTTCTGGTTTCAAGCACAACCGTATTATAGTGGAAAGCATTATTTCACACCAAAAGGAAAAATCTGCCCACTTTGTCTTTGAACTCCTGTTTTAAGTAAGGTTTGTGGGAAATTTGCAGTCATTTAAACTGTGTCATTTAAATAATTGAATTAAGTTATTTTTTTTTTTACTCCTTTGTTGTACTTTATTTAGAAAACAAATGTACAAAAAAATTCTTATGCAATTTTGGAAATAGGGAAAAGTAATCATAATCACAAGCCTTAGTAAGGCGGCTTTAAGATGAAGATCTTGTAATTTTGAAAATATTGTATGTTTTTCTTCCTTCTTTTAGATATGCAGGACCTCACAGGAAATAACTTGAGGATATCTTGTTTAAAAACACCAAAAGACTGTTCAGTGTAATAATTTTATATACAGCCTATAGGAAAGAAAAAGTATTACCGGGCCACTTTAGAAATTTTCATGTACCATGTGAAATTTCTAGGGGTTTCTTTAATATCTACCCAAACTAAGGTCCAATATATTTTTCTCAAATTCATTTGATAAGACTATGAGACTTTAATAAAGTTATTTTTTTAATAGCTACCTGTGCTATTTTTTAATAGCATTCTGTGCACCCATTTGGGATACCAACATTTGATGTCTTCCTCTCTCTGACATTTTCTTCGTTAAGAATATTGTGGATCTAGAAGAAGAAAAATATCAGATGATCTCACTCATAGCAGGGATTTAGAAAACCTAAATAAGGGACCAGGAAAAAGACTAATTAAAATAAAGAAAAAATCAAAAGCAAAAAGCAACCATAAACAAGAGACACACTAAGGGTGAGAGGGGTGCTGAGAGGAGGAATTAGGGCCAAAATAAGGGAGTGGATATTGTACAGGGGATATAACCAAAATGAAAATGCATACATTGTGCAAAAATGAAAAATGATGTAAGAGTTATATAAAATAAAATAATATATATAAAGAATATTGTGGATCCACTTACCCTTTTGATGTTGAATAAAAGATCACTTTCTCAGTGAGAAGGTGATTGTTTTAGGATTAATAATTCATGATCATTAAAAGTTTACATTGGTCATTTTCACTAATATTTATTTGTGATTATACATGAAATTTATTTTTAGTATTTCAAGATTAATGTAGACCCATGAAATAAAAACTATTTTTAAACAGTGATTTATGTCACTAGTGTGTATGAACATAAAATAAAAATCTGAATGCAAAACTAAAAATCTGGGATGGATATTAATAAATTAATTGCATTTTTAGGTTTTTATTATGTTGCACACATACCATTTCTGATTCAGTGAGTATCAGAGGAAAAGATTGGATTTGGGTTATACTATATTGGTTATATTTGTGAGTACCATATTTAAAGCATACATCACATATAGATATATGATAAAATATTCTTTCAAATAACTTCTCAGTACTTATGCTGGATTTTAAAATAATTTCAGTCTGAAGAGTGAAACTAATTTCTTAAAAAATACAAAATTATTTTATCAGCTAACTTAAAATAGATTATTGTAATGAAAATATATCAAAAAGTAAATATGAGATAATATTTTATACTGAAATAAAGACAAAATTACAATGTATGTAATTTATAAAACCAGTCAGTTAAGTAGACTAAGGGGTGCATTTTGAAATGGAATAGTTACACTTTCATATCTTCTATTTGAATACTAAAGCATTGATATTTTATCTTCCTTTGTATTATTTTTGTGCTATAACTATAAGACTACTTAAATGGTCATATATTCATTTCTTATTTTGCACAAAAATATGTTGGAGATCTCATTTTCTTCTAATCTGTGTCATGCCAGAAACAAATGCCAGTAAAATCAGTTTGTTTCTTCTCTTAGAATGTTCTTATATACATCCATTTTTTGTTCATTGAAAACACACATTTTATTATTCTTATTTAGTAGTTTGAAAATTTACTAATATGGCTAGAATGCTACAGATGTCAATTTCTAATAAAACAATCAGAATTCCAATGGATATCTTTTAAGTGAACATTGATGAAATAATACTTGCAAATTGTATGGAAAGCTTTTTTTCTGTGCAAAGTTCTTAGAGGTGTCAGAAATCATTGTCTACCTTCCTTTTTGTCTGCTGAGAGCCAAGCAGGGAATTAGAAAATGAAGAGAACTGCTCTGCACACAATGGCCTTCAGTGAATATTATTGATGACTAGACACCTGCTAGGATGTAAAGGCATTTAATCCATATTATTTTGCCTTTTAACTTGTCAACTCAGACATGGCAACCAAAAGAGTTTGCTGTCAAATATTAGCCTTTGCATTGCATTACAATTTTTATTTTTCATTCTGACAATTTCAACATACCACACAAATGGGTTTTTAAATAATATAAATATTTTTAGCTTTATGAAAATGAATTGGGAAAAAGGTATTCTCTGAAGTGTTATTATCAACTTCCAAAAATCATTTTTTATATAAAATTCTTCTATATTCTCTAGTATTTTAGGTCAACCTTTAACTTTCTAGCTTTACAAAGGCTTTCTTCATTGTGGTTAGTCATTATGGGCTGTTGATGCAACACTAACAATTATTTTGTTTGTCAGTTTATTTGGAAGGATATTTTTAAAGGGAATCAATGCACTATTTTTTCCAAAGATAGGATTTTGTATATATTATTAACAATTGTGTTCATATAATGCAGAAATCTTTGTGTGTCCCATGCTTAGGAAAGTGTCTAACATGTGGTAGATTCCCAGCTCTTTAATCTGAGAAATCCATTCATTCAAACATGTTTCAATGAAGATAGTTTTCATAAAGATAGGAATATAAATATATTTCAACTTATGATCTTAGCATAACAACGTAGCCAGCTTCTTGAAAAAAATGATTTGCGCACCATATAAGCTTTATAATAGGCAATTGGAATATTCCTTTACTACTTTTTGTTAGAAACCACAAAACCTTTCTTTTATGGAAAATGTTAAAAATAATTTAATATTATTGCTCAATATTTCAGAAACATTTCATCTGTTACCTTGCTATATTAGACAACAGAATTCTGCAAATGTTTTTAAGCTTTCCTATTTCTTACCTGTGTGCAATGTTTGCCTTTTATAGTCACTTACTTGACTTCATTTTATAATGTGATGTTAAGAATACAAATCAAGGGCCTCCCCAGTGGCACATCGGTTGAGCGCTGGGTTGCGAAGCTGCCCACAGCCTCTGTAGCACCAGTTCGATCCCCGGCAGCCAGCGAGGGTCCCACCTGGCGCGCAGACCTCTCCTGCCGCCCACTGCTCCCCTCAGTAGTGTACTTTGTCATTCTGCCTGCTCTGCTCTCCCCTCTGGCTCTGGCGAATTCTCTCACCCTCCTGTGCTTGTGACTGTACCCAGTGCTTGTATAAATAAATAAATAAATAAATCTTAAAAAAAAAAAAAGAACACAAATCAAAAAGAAAAAAAGAGTTAAACATCCACTGAAATGACACATTTATTTAACAATGCACTAATAAGAGCTTAAGGTTTAATGTTGCTTAATTCAACAAATCTAGATATCCATACTTGAATTGGTTCCCTATGTTATACAGCCCCTTAGTTTTAGTTACCGTCTGGATATCTTTTCCAAAAGATGTGTAGGCAAGCAAACACATTAAAAGTTTCCAACTCATTATATTTTTGATTCAGCAGGCTCCCTCCCAGCCTTTTGTATTTCTGTAATTCCTTCTCTTAATTAATAACATCATAACTGCCCTGACATCTATGCCAAAAAAAAAAAAAAAAAAAGCACTTGATGCCATCCTTAGCTTCTCCATTTCTCTGATCTTCCACGTTAACTTAGTTCATAGTCCCTAATGAATCACTTGCTTTTTCACTTCCATTGCTAAGACCTTGGCTGGAGTCTTGCAGCCTTTTATCTGTATGGTTGCTACATTCGCTCATCAATCTGTTTCCACTCTCTCTCACTTTCCATACTGTCTTCAAGATTATATTCTTTAAAAAAGGAAAGAAATTAAAGTCAGGTTACCTTTCTCTTCAATGTAAAGCTCACTACATGCTCTCTCTTTTCAACACTAATTAAGGCACAAACTATTGAGCATAAAATAAAAGGCATTCTCATTCTGTCCCCAAATGCTAACCACTTACTGCTAATCATACCACCCACTCTCTGAAAGTCCTATTTTCATTGAACTTGCTGCATTTCTCAAAACACCCACACATTAATATAACTTAATGCCTCTCACATGCCAAATATTAACAGGTAAGAAATTATACTTACTATCTTTTCATGTAGAATTCAATGTAATCTCGGAAATATATTTGATGCCCTGAGCTTTTTGAGAGGGTGTTTCTAGTAGTTTAATTTAATAGATAATACAATTGTGAATTCAGTTCTCTATAGATACTGAAATAAATAAAATTGAAACCAAAGGAAGTGTATTTGGAGGTTTTTGTCCTAGTGGGTTCATGCTTGACCTCGGGAATAATTGTTCTAAATTATGAGTTTTTGATGTAACTCAAGTACTTAAAGCTCAAATTGTGATTTTTTTAGGTCTGTGTACATACATAGTCTTAATATTTTAATAATTAGCTGATGATATTTTATCACCTTATAAACTGTAATTCAGCATTCCTTTTCTTTTTTTAAAGGTTTATTTTTTTAAAGATTTATTTATTTTTATACAAGAGCTGGGGTACAGGCCAGAGGTGCAGAAGGGTGAGAGGATTCACCAGAGACACAGTGGGGAGCAGAACAGGCAGACAGACCGAAATATACTGCTGAGGGGAGCAGCGGGCAAGACAGGAGAGGTCTGCCACACCATGTGGGAATCTCCCTGGCTGGCGGGGAATCAAACCTGTCCTGCACAGGCTGCAGACAGCTTCACAGTGCTGTGCTCAACCCACTGTGCCACCAGGGAGGCCCTAAAGATTTATTTATTTATACAAGAACTGGGCTACAGGCCAGAGGCACGGGAGGGTGAGAGAATTCACCAGAGACAGCAGTGAGCAGAACAGGCAGACTGACCAAAAACACTGCTGATGGGAGCAGAGCAGCAGGCGAGACAGGAGAGGTCTGCTGCACCACGTGGATATCTCTCTGGCAGTCAGGATTCGAACCCATGCTGCAGAGGTTGTGGACAGCTTGACAGTGCTCACAGAGCTGTGTTCAGCATGCTGTGCTCACTCAACCTGCTGCACCAATGGGCTCAACCCGCTACACCCCAGTGTTTCTTGTTAATGTGTTCAAAAGTCTTTAATACTCTGGTCAGTAGATATTTTAATTATTTTCATCAGATTTATTAAATATGAGTCAAAATAAAGATGATTAAAACTAAGTGATATCACAAAGTATTTTTTTAAATATAAGTTCTTTAAATTAAGCTAATGGAATATAAGAAATTTCAGTTGTACATTGTCATAGAGAATTGACTAACTCTGGAAATTAATTTTTAATTGTAACTCATTAATAATAATTAAAATGGGTGGAGAAGAAAAAGACATGTTTATTGATGTTTGCTTCTGTGATAAAAATAACACATTTCACATATTTTGATATATACCATACTTTTAGCTATATCTATGGAGTGAGCTATTATGTCACTAAAAGAAAACTATTCTGTAGCATTTTTACTCTTTAATAAAATTAGTTATTGTGGTATCAATTTTGACCTGATAATTGCTAGTGGGTCTAAATTGGATGTTATTTTAGTTAATGCAACAGGAAATGATGCATTTCCAATGCAATTGAAAGATTCTAATCTAACCTAAGAAAAGATCTTGTTCATATTGACTACTTTAAATTTAGACTATGATTGCATATTTTTTAAGTGGCCTGTGGTTTAACTGACCCCATTAGTGGGATATAACTCTCCTTTTCCTTAGCTAGTTGCTGCTGAGCAAGCATTTCTGAAAACCTCTGAATGAACTTCATCAGAGAACTACCATTGTCTAATGTCAGTGAAGGGAACACTGAGTAAACAACAGTCAAGATATTGAGGAAATACTAGATTGAAGGTAGGGATAATAAATAATTTATCAACTAACAGTTATCCCATTTGAAATTAATGACCATAACCTTTGTTACCCTATATTAATGTTTTTCCTGCAAAATATTTATCCCAAAGTTATCAGGCATTTGTCATCACACTTAGAGTAATTAATTTTTTAATTGTCCTATTATAATTAATTACGTGATTGGTACCTACATACAGTATATAAATTGTGGGGATTATGCCTCTAATACAGTAACCCTACTCCATCGCCCACTATAATGGGAAATGCAATTCTTAAAAGGATGTAGCTAAAAATATTAAATGCACACCCAGTAGCTACATATATATGGAGTAGAAAAGCACTTTATGTAATCTTACATTTCTAGATCATAAAGCAGATACTAGTGAAAGAATGTGAGTCTTCTTACCTACTTTAAGGGGGATATGATTGGGTCATTTACTGCATTAGGATTCCATATCCACTGGTTTTGTAGAAAGTAGAGGCATCTTCTAGATTCTAGCCATGTGGATACATATGCACAGCCTGACTGACTCACCAGATACCCTCGATAAGGTGATGTGTTCTCTTGGTATTTTCACACTGTACACAGAAATCTGTTAGCAAGATGCCATTTGAAACTGCTAATCGCTGCTTTTTTTTTGTGCAATGCAAGGTAAACTGCTGAGTGTAAGGATTTTCTCTACTAGCTGTGCAAGAGTACTAAAATTTTAGCTCCAATTCTCTTTCATGAAATCTTCGCTGATGCTCTGAATTCTTCTTTTGTAGGATTCTGGTATACTTTACTATAATCTTATGTTTTATTTAGGTGGCTGTCTTGTCTGCTAAATGACCGGCCTCCTAATGGCTATTTTTTCATTTTTACTCCTCTACCATTGCATAATTTACTCAAATTTGGTAGGTCTTCAGTAAGTGGTGTGAACTGAATTAAAATTAGCTAATCTGGCCTGATTGTGTCAATTATGTAAGCACTATAGTATTAACTGTGATTATTAATGTGTGTTTATTAAAAGTTATGTTGTATATAGAACTTTCCAAGCAGTCAGCAACTCATATTTGTTTATGCCTAGCCCAGCTGTCTCCCCGACTCCCTAGACCATGCAGTGCCTTGCCATCTACTAATGTACCACAACTGTTCTGTGATGCATCTGTTTTCCTAATTGGTGGAACGGATAAGGATAAATGAGCCCAGTTCTCCCCCTGCAGGGGTGTGTGTGCTGTCATAAACTCACTGAACACAGTCCTTATCTGGGGATAGATGATGAGAATTATCTGTAGGGAGGGTCCTGATTTGGGGTTTTGGTCACAGACGTGGTGGGAGAGGAGTAAAAGAGATGGAGAGAGAGCACCTGAGTTGCTCCAATGATTCTCCTGTGGTCTCCATCCACATTCTGACCAGGACACAGCCAGAACCAGCCTGGATGCTACTTCTGCATTTGCTGCCTGCCTGTTTCAGAGCTTCTTGGAAACACAGGGAAAGGAACATTTCCTTCTTCTAAAGGACATCTTAGAGGCCAGATCTTAGTATCCTTTGATTTGACACCAGTCTCCGTGGCATACATATTATCTACTATTTCTATTTCCTTTTCTATTATGGTATTTTCAGTCATATCGGCCTTAGGTCAAATTTTGACTGGTGCTCATCTGTATTATTCATGTAACTTCCCAATCGGAGAACACTTTTCTTTTTGTAATCTTCTCAAAGACCAGAGTTTTTAACTGGTTTGTTCATTGTTCCATCCTTGACACCAAACACAGTTCTACCATACAATAAATTTTTGGTTAATATTTGTTGCCATCATATAAATTTGACTGTCTTTTCACTTTGGTAACAATCATAGGATCATACAATATTATTGTACAGTTTGTCTTAGGTATTTTATTTTTTACTTTGGAAACTTCATTTGGCATCTCTGAATGCATACTTTAGTCTTAATTTTTGTCTTATTTACCTATCCACTCCTCTCAGTCACACTGATTTTTTTTTTTTTTTTTTTAAATAGAGGCATGTTTTATTTATTTATTTATTTGTTTGTTTGTTTGTTCGTTTATACATGCACTGGGTACAGTCAGAAGCACGGGAGGGTGAGAGAATTCACCAGAGCCAGAGCAGGGAGCAGAGCAGGCAGAAGGACCGAAGTACACTGCTGAGGGGAGCAGCGGGCGGCAGGAGAGGTCTGCGCGCCATGTGGGACCCTCCTCCGGTGGCTGGGGAGCAGCCGGGGATCGAACCGGCGCGGCAGAGGCCGCGGGCAGCTTCGCAACCCAGCGCTCAACCGCTGCGCCACCGGGGAAGCCCTGATGTTTAATTGAATCTATTTGATCATATCGTTCATACGATTCAGCTTTTTGGTACACTTTGAACATTTTATTTAAACCGTCTTTATATCTATAATATTTTCTCATATCTTGAAATCCTATATTAATAAAGTTTTATCTTACTAAAATAAATGATGCAGGTAGTTTATATATCCATCTTTTACACAGACCTGAACTTTACCTAAACTGCTATGTAACTAATATTTGTGAATCAACAAACATTATTAATTTAGAAAATGTTTTTGAACATCTGCTATGTTCTAGTTATAATCTTACATTTTAAAAGTAAAAACAGAAACAGAAGACAACATAGAGCACAGTGTCTTGATTATGGTATCATTCATGACTGATTTAGAATTCTGCTTTGGTCTTGCTATTTTTTTTTTAAAGATTTATTTATTTATGCATACAAGAGCTGGAGTACAGGCCAGAGATGCGGGGGATGAGAGGATCACCAGAGACAGAGTGGGGAACAGGACAGACAGACTGACTGAAATACACTGCTGAGGGGAGCAGTGAGTGAGACAGGAGAGGTCTGCTTTGCCATGTGGTTTGCTCTCTGGTGGGCTGGGGATCAAAGGTGTGCTTCAGAGGCTGTGAATTGCTTCATAGTGTGATGCTTAACTCCGTGCGCCACCAGGGAGTCCCTGGTCTTGCTATTTAAGTGAACTTTGGGACCAATTGGAGTGTCTTCACATAGGAAAGAAGTAGATGTATTACATCACTTCTGAAGACTCTTGTGGCTTTAAAATATAGTTATCTCTTTGTTAAATGATAGACTATTAAAAAATCATTGATGCAATTTGATTAAAATTGTTTATAGACTTTTCACGTAGATTTTACTTTTCTTCAATTGGCTTTTCTTTGTTTGATACAGTTTCCACCAAAGTTAACCTTAAACATGCATTAGCTTTCCACCAGATTGTCAAGTTAATATTTTAAAGTATTCAGTTATTTAAGTGAATGCATGTCATTAACAATACAATTAAAATTGATATAGTCTCCAAACAATTTAGTAATTGAAATAACTTAACATCATTTATGTTATATGGTAAGGATTCTATAAATTTTAAGGATAATATTTTCTTCCCCAAACTTTTTAGAATTTCTCAACCTACTGTTTTTGTTTTTTTAAACATTATATAAGAGGGATAAAGGAAAGAAGAAGGTCTAGTCATTTAAAAATGAGAAATAAACAAAAAAACAAAATTTATTAGGGTCACAGATTCCTATGAAGACAACTGATGAATACTTAAATGCAGTGCTTAATTCATTGAACATTGTATATTCTGACAATATTCTACTGAAGGAAGTATTTAAATATTTAATCATCTCATTATATTTAATAAAACATGAATGTGTATGGATTTCAAGAATATAATTCTATCCATTAAAGTAAATTTTAATGTAAATGAGTATCTGTACCATTATCCTTAAAGGCTAAGTACATTTATGTTTGATGACATCTAAAAACCATGTCTGAATTTCTTGATATTTCAAGTAATTAAACAAATATTTTACTGAAATGATTTATATATTTTTCTTAATTTCAACACTGATTCAACAAAATTTTATGTAATGATTTTGCTTTGGAAGTACAGCTCTGATTACTTCTAAAATAGCTACAGAAGCTGGTATATAACTAAAGAACTAAAGCTTATAATATGCCCACATTAAACTATAAGACACTTGTTTTGAAGTAGTTTAAAAATTTATTTTTTGCATTAAAATATCAATTTCTTATGTAATGGATTCCCATAGTTGTATCTGAGAAAACAATGATTCCTTTTAGAACTTAAGTGACAAAGAAGTAGATGTATTACATCATTTCTGAAGAATCTTGTAGCTTTAAAATTTAGTTATCTCTGTGTTAAATGATAGAATACTTTAAAAAATCACGTATGCAGGGCTGGTTAAAATAGTTTATAGCCTTGACTCCTAGAATTTATTAGTTTACAGTTTGTCTTACGTTACTTTACTTTGGAAACTTCATTTGACACCTCATGCCTACTTTATTTTTAGTTTTGTCTTATTTATCTATCCACGCCTCTCAGTCACACCGAGGTTTAGTTGAATCCATTTGATTATCTTGTTTGTACGATTCAACTACATGCTTAATTTACATAACAAAATAACTTTGTAATAGAAAATTAAAGATACACTTTAGAATATGTGAATATTTGTTCAATGAAGATAATTTAGATGAGGTATCTTTTTTATAAGAATAAAAATAATTTATGATTTACACTTAAATCCAGCATTCTTTATAGTTACTTTTCCAACTGATTTCTATATTCAAAGAGAAAAACCAAAAGCAAAATAATTCACCAATTTATTTGCATATACTAATAGATTCTTAATCCTATTTTCTTAGATGAGGAACCACAAAGAAGAAAAGTGCCTATCATTTTTTAAATTATGTATCTTTATTGCTTTATTTTATATATAATGCACAATAATATGTAGATCTGTGTGGGCTACAATTCTCTTATTTAAACTTTTATAGGCTTCCAGACTTTTACTCAGTTAGTTTGATGAGTCAAGATTAATATTTCAAAGATACTTACTGACCCAGAAGGTTTGTTAACTTCATTTCTAAAAAGTTTTGTAGTTTTGCATCTGTATTAGCCCTAAGGCTTGTACTATCCTGTACACTATCTGGTATAGATCTTCCAGGATCATTTTTTTAAAGATTTATTTATTTATGCATGCAAGAACTGGTGTACAGTCCAGAGGTGCGGGGGTGAGAGGATTCACCAGAGACAATGGGGAACAGAACCAGCAGATTTGCTGAAATTCACTGCTGAGGGGAGCAGTAGGCAAGACAGGAGAGGTCTGCTGAACCATGTATGTAGCTCCCTGGCCAGCCGGGGATTGAACTCATGCTGCAGAGACTGCGGATAGCTTCACAGTGCTGTGCTTAACCCCTTGTGCCACTGGGGAGGCCCTCCAGGATCATTTTTTATGCTTAAGAACCTATAAACCTAGATGGGCTCTGAATTGTCCTGGAATAGTCAATGAACCAGATACCCATTCTAGGATATAACCCAAATGCTAATCCAACACATCCTAGGTTGCCCCTGCAGATCAGGCCTCTCCTGGAAATGATTTTGGTACAAAACAGTTGAACAACAAAGTGCATTTGTGGTGTTTGTTAACTTTCTAAATGGCCCCCACCCTCTTTTAAACTTTCATGAAGCGACTTGATAAAAATCTGTTACAACTTCTAAGTAGGAAAGCAATAGTTTTAATATTTTAGACTCATTCATAGACAATAAGTTAAAAAAGAATCTTTAGAAAATGTTGCTTAACATAGAGAAATGGGTCTTTGATAAATAATTAGTCTCTGTGGTACTTGTATTGAGTCAGATAGTTGAGAACTTTCTGTACCTCAAATGGTATTATAAAAGCAAGTGTTGATCAGTGAGACCATTTCTGCTACCACAGACCATCAATTCCAATGAGTGATCATTAATATCTCAAAAGTGATCAAACAAACAAATAAGCAAACAAATAAGGAATCAAGAAAAAAAATACTTGCTCATCATAATAAGTGCATATGTTAAAGTATGTGTGTAAAGTGTATATGAAAATTTATGCAAAAGGCAGGAGTAGAAAGTAGCAACACTCAAGTAGTAAATGTAATGCCCTTGAAATTAATGGTGATTCCCACATTTAGGTCCGATACTGAATGCTGTCAACCCTAGATGTAAGGCTTATGTATCTCAATCGCACTAGGGTTTCAACTCTCTTAATTTGCAAGGAAAAGAAAAAAGGTGCTAGCTTTAAGAGAAAAAAAGATGATTAGCGCATGATACTAGGGAGTCTTATTCTTCCTTGTTAGTTCAATATCCTAGCTCTATTTCTAGGAGTGGGTTTGCTTATTAGCCCAGTAGAAACACAAATTTGGAAAGGAGATTCCTAAAAAAATGGGGATTTATTACCAAAAGACAGGTAGGGGGCCTCCCCGGTGGCGCAGCCGTTGAGTGCTGGGTTGCGAAGCTGCCCGCAGCCTCTGCAGCGTCGGTTCAATACCCGGCTGCTCACCAGCCACCAGAGGAGGGTCCCGCATGGCGCGCAGACCTCTCCTGCCGCCCGCTGCTCCCCTCAGCAGTGTACTTCGGTCCTTCTGCCTGCCCTGCTCCCTGCTCTGACTCTGGTGAATTCTCTCACCCTCCCGCACTTCTGACTGTACCCAGTGCTTGTATAAATAAATAAAAATAAATCTCAAAAAAAAAAAAAAGACAGGTAGGAATGAGCCTGTCTACCACTGGCCACTGTAGTGATATATAAGATCTCAATTAGTAACTAATATTTTAATGCCTGCTGGTATGGTCAAGCAACAGAAGCTACCTTAATGACTAAAGTACTGTTAGCTTTGAAACCATACATAGTAGTTTCCTGGAAAAGGACAAAAGAATGGGGGGCAGGGAGAAAAGGGGAGGTGGTCAGGGTGGTGGGGAGGGGTGAGTATGTAGGCAGAGATAGCTATAGCTGTAGGAAATAAAGTGTTGGTAGCAATTAAAGTCAAGCCTTCTGTATTCTTAGTTGTGACTGTTAAAGTTTCAGCTTTAAGGGATAGATATTGAACTGTACGTGGTGGTCAGTGACACATTAGGGAAGAAAGAGCAGAATTTCATAATGATGTGGTTTTCCATGGAAAATACCTAACTTCAGCGTTCTGAAGTGAAAATCTGAAAGACATTAACTGAAGCACACTGGCTAATATAAGCTGTCATTTTTCTTTCAGAAATCTTCTAAAAGTAGTTTAGATTGCTTTATTTACCTCATTCCATGCTTGGTAGCCTTAGGGACCAGAATAAAGAATGAACTATGACCCTGTTTCCTGCTATTATCTCTAAATGCATCTAATGTGACACCAAATATAAATGTTGTAATAGGAATTGTAACACGAAAATAACAAAATTAAGGTTAAAACTCTTTTTCTTCTGTTAAAATCATATTTCATTAGTTATACGCCCACCAAATAGTACTTATTCTTTGAAATTGTTATACTTGTTCAAAAGCTTGCAAATTAGTGTAAACTCAGGACCTGCTGTACACACTTTCTGCATTATGAGATTCCAGAAAATGTGAATAGGATGTTTCAGTTGTTAGGTAATTTTCCAGATGCCTTTTTTTGTGCTCAGATAATTCAAATGGCTTCTTTCAATACTTCAGGCTTGTCATGTACACTCTATTAGGGTTTGTAACATTTCTGAAGGAATTTGGCACAGACATTGCTTTTCCACTTTAACTCTCTAAGTTCGAAGAAAGCCTGCCAAGATTAGTATAAATACACTCAAATAAATATAGTTTCACCAATTTTTGAAGTTCCCTCATTTAAGTGTCAGTATTGTTGTGTTATGATAAGAATGGTTCAGTTAGTTGTAGGTTTTACTGATATTCTGAGTAAGTACAATTAGGCTAAATTTCCGTCAAACCTCAACCTTTGCAAATGATGAGACATCATTGATTCATATGTTATCATCCATTAAGTTGTACATTTAAAAACTTGATTTCAATCAAGGTTTTTGGTCTTTATGGAAGTAGGAGGATAGTTAAAATTCCCCTAAACTGTATAATTTAGACACTTAAAATTTAGAACACTTCCTTTCAGTTTTTTAATTGCTTTTTTAAAATTAATTGAAATTATATATTGCATACAGCATCATATCCTTTTTCACCTTTTAACATTTGTATAGCATCAAAATGTGTGGGAGATTATTTAATAAACTTTAAAATTTATTATTGTTGGATGTACCCGAAACTATTTTTTTTTTAAAGATTTATATATTCATTTGCACTGGGTACAGTCAGAAGCACGGGAGGGTGAGCGAATTCAGCAGAGCCAGAGTGGAGAATAGAACAGGCAGACTGACAGAATACACTGCTGAGGGGAGCAGCAGGCTCGGCAGGAGCGGTCTGCTGCACCATGTGGGACCCTCACCAGTGGCCGGGGATCAAGCCAGCACTGCAGATGCTGCAGGCAGCTTCGCAGCCCAGCGCTCAACCGCTGCGCCACCAGGGGAGGCCCTAGAAACTATTTTTAATTAACTATTTTAATTAATTTATAGTATATTAATGTTGGCCTACCCACAGATATTCATTCTCTTGTACTTTTAAAACATCTCTTTATGTGAGAAGACCAAATAATTTCCAGAAACTATTTTTTTCTAAAATATTTGAGGCAGAATGAAATATGGGTTAGTCACATTCTATAAAAGCACTATGTTGCTGAAGAACTGCTATAATTTCAAACTAATGTAATTCAAAACTGATTCCTATGAATGATGACAGACATATCTGTTAACCAGTTTAAGTATAAATAGCAAACACAGTTTACAGTCAACTTAGTCCACCACCTTTGAGAATATGTGATTTTTCCCCATTTTTTATTTTTATTTTCCTCATTTTTAATTGAGGTAACATTGAGTTTACAACACAGAATGTGATTTTGGGGCCTCCCTGGTGGCACAGGGGGTGAAGATGCAACCTATGAAGCTCTCTGCAGTCACTACAGCACGAGTTTGATCCTCACCCAGGGAACTATCTACATAACACAGCAGACCTCTCCTGACTCGTCTGCTGCTCCCCTTGAGCAGTATATTTCAGTGCATCTGCCTGTTCTATCCCCTACTCTGTCTCTGGTGAATCTTCTCACCCCCCACACTTCTGGCTTGTGCCCCAGTTCTTGTATGAATAAATAAACAAATCTTAAAAACAAAAAAAAAAAAAACACAAAAAAATTCAACACTGCATGTGATTCTTTGCAAACTTTATGCTTTCTGGGATTAACACATTTTCAAAATGGATGAATTGTAATAAATAATAAATAATGAATTACTCTAATTGGGTTTGCATAACTCAAATATGACAGTGCATTTGAGCACATTTCCCTAGTGGAAAGAAATCTGGGTTTGAACTTGATAACATCTGGGTTTGAATGCTAGCAATGGATAAATTTATAGACATTGCTTAATATTTTTCAAATCTCAGATTCTTCATCTTTAAAAAAGATAATAATACATTCCTCAGGTAAAATATTGGAATTACAGAGATTTCTTGCCTATAATGAAAAACTGATTCATAGTGAAACTAATATTATACTATTTCCTTCCAAGATTGAGAGTATTTGACCATTTCTCCGGGGTCTTGTTTGCACAACTGGATTTTGGATTTTAAGTATTTCTGGGCTATAGAGGAAACTAGATTATTTGGAATTGGTCAAATATTTCTGAAAATTCAGGGATTTTGGGAACAAGTGCCTGTTTAATAATTCTGTTTCATTCTGTGATGAAATCTGTTTGTGTTTTTGTATTTGTCAAGGGTATTGAATATTGATATTTATCCTCATCATAGGTGTATGTTTTCTATGCCTATTGAATGCAGGGAAGGTTGCTGTGAACACTACTAAAATACTGAAGACAGAAGAGAATACCTGATTATCTCATCTAGTTTAGAGATATAAGTAGATATTTTAGAGGATCTTTTAGTTCAAACATACATGTCCAATGCCAGCCCTGTTCCCTGACTGTGTTATTTACTCCCAGTTTTATTTAATACCAGTTATTTAATGCCCACAGTTTCAGATAAAATTTATTTAAATTAAAAAGTTTTACATGTTTTGAAAAGGTCAAGTTTCTACTTACTTAAAATATAAACTGGGCATTAAAATTGTTTAAGTTGGAATAGGGCAATAGCAAGTGATAGATTTTTAATACTAAGTTAAATAGCTTCATTAATGCCTAATATATTATTATGAAAAAACATAGATGCAACTCAAATATTAGTGTGCTTAATTCCCATATGCTGGCTTATTTTAGGCTTAATTTATTGTCTACTATTCTAATGGTCTTAATTAGACTGACTATAAAATAAATAGACTTTGGCATTTTATCTAGTTATTTATATTGCTTTATATATTGGCATGCTTCAAAAAACTAGGTTACTCATTCAATGACTGCAGTGGTAAAAATTAATTTTCACCTATCAATTAAAATCATGCTTGTATAATTTATCCATGCTTTATATTTTATATAGAAAGCACATTACCTGATACTTTTTTACCCCTTTGTTCAGGAATTTTAGAATATAACCTATTTGTCTAGTTATCATTGTCTTCTAAATTAACAGGGCAGTTTATAAAATTAGAACCAATAAAATACTCTAATCATGTCCTTTGGACCAGTAACCCTAAATAATCTTATGATGCTCAAGATGCCTTCCAAATGTGTTGAATTAGTTAGGAAATAAATAAAATATAGAGGAACATTTGTGACAAAATGTTTAAGTGATGCCCTTGTTAAAGACACTGAGATTAAGTATGAATGGTTTTCAACCCCTCCATCTTGTCTTGTGCATACAGACTACAATAAGTGTTGTCATTAATATCATTTGGTTCATGGTTTTATTTGGCTTCATGGCTATGTAGCAGAATCCTTTCCTGAAATAATTTTTTTTAAATATTGTTATTTATTTATGCATGCATACAAGAACTGGGGTGTAGGCCAGAGGCATGGGGGGTGAGAATATTCACCAGAGAGAGTGGGAAGCAGAACAGGCATATTAACTGAAATACACTGCTAAGGGGAGCAGTTGATGAGGCAGGAGAGGTCTGCTCCGCCATGTGGGTTGCTTCCTGGCTGCCTGGGTATCAAACTTGTGCTGTAGTGGCTGCCAAAAGCTTGTTAGCTTGATAGTGATGTCTTTAATGCCTGTGCCACCAGACATGCCCAAAAGTATCATCATTTATTTGGGACTATCTGGAGGTTATGAATTTTTATTTTTACTTGTATTTATCTCTGATTGAGGTTTTAAATGCTATGAAACATATTGTTATATAGAATATCAAGAAAAAAAGACTTACCAAGATAATATATTATAAAAGTCAACAACTAACAACATGGTTCTCTTAGATGATAATGAAATGGGTGATCCTGGGTTCATTTTCACTTGATAATAATCCAAGCAAAGTCTAAAGATAGTAGCATTCTCAATAGAAGAAAGCTGTTGATGACAATTGAGGGAAGACTATTCTGAAACTCATTTCCTTGGTTGTCATCCTGATGAACCTCATGTTATTTGATTGTGAAGTTAATTTTTCTCATTGTAAAATTGCAAGCAGCCATTACCCTTGATTTTGTTAAGCTCTGTACCTGCAACTAGGCTTTATCTACTTAATTTGTTCATGATATGAAAAAAATACATATATCACAACAAAAATAAAATCTAACTAAGCCTTCCTTTTCTGTTGTTTTCTAGAAAGGTTCAATTTGAATCTGTTTGCTATAGTAAAATATGTTATGAGTCAGATATTGAAATGAAAAAAAAAACTGTATAATATTTGATCACATAACTTAATATTATAAAAGTTATTTTTCCATTAGAGACTTAAAGATAATTTTACGTTCATTATTTATTTTATTTTTTAAAGATTTATTCATTTATGCATTAAAGAGCTAGGGCACAGGCCAGAGATGCAGGGGGTGAGAGGATCTACCAGAGACAGAGTTGGGAACAGAACAGGCAGATTGACCAAAATACTCTGCTGAGGGGAGCAGCCGGCGAGACAGGAGAGGTCTGCCTCGCCATGTGGGTTTCTCCATGGCTGGCCAGTGATCGAAATTGTGCTGCAGAAGCTGCAGGTTGCCCCATAGTGCGGTGCTTAACCCCTTGTGCCACCAGTGAGGCCCTAAATTCATATTGTAAAACCCTAGTTTAAATTCATAAACTATTTTCTTGCCAGTTTTTCTATAGCAAAGATGATTTCTAGAACCGATAATTTCCATCTAATTTTAAGGTCCTGATGTCCCCCTGAAGTACTGGACTGAGGGAAAACATTTAACAGGAAGTGACAGATACTGAGAAATAAATTTCAGAAACTATACAACTATTTATCAAAATGAAAACTGTGAAATTTTAATTTTAACATTGTTGATGAAAGTGCAAGAATGTAGATTGATTAGCTAGCAATGTTGTAAATATAAGTTTTGAATATTACAACTAGTACTATTATTACCAAACCTGTGTCATCTCCTTGATGGCAGAATCATAAAACCATGCCAACCTTTTTTTCACACTTACTTATGTTTTGTTTTCATTATTTTTGAATTGAGGTGTTATTGATTTACAAAACTGTACTTGACTCCGTGGCAACATGTACCTGCCACTGAGGCACACATAGCCTTTATTTAACCATTGTCCATTGGGTCTCCTCCATACCCTGCTCTCCAAACTTCACCCACTCCTGTGCGCCAGCTTTTGAGAACAGAACCAAATTTATGCGTGGACATCTGACAGCAACATGCAGGCAAGACTCTCATATAAGCCTTCTAAAGATGGGCTTTGGAATAATATTTATGGGGTTCAAGATGAAGTGTAGAAAATACAAGCTAGTAGAGTCTGAGAGAGTGCTTTCTGCAAGATCATGGTGTAACTCAAATTTGGACCCAGACTGGCAACAGACTGGGTATCCTTTACTTCTGAGTGTTGTCCATGTAGCCATGAGTCAGGCATCTTAGCTTCCTCTTCCATGGCTATTTTTGGTTCAGGTGATGAGAAATGAGAAATCACTTTGTGGATAATGAACACACTTCTGGGCCTGTACTCTGAAACAATTTGAGAAAACTTATGGAAAATCATACTTTCCTTTGTTTAAAATGGGCAGGGGTATTTTTGTCCCATTGTTGCAAACCCAGGTCGCTGTTCTTGCAAGATAAGCAGAAACAGAAAAAGACCATCATGACCATCACGGTTTCACTAACAATTATTTAGCCACTTCTCGGATTTCTCAGGCATCATAACAGTCTTACAACAGGTTTGGCTTGAAAGTTTCTAGGAACAGACAGAACAGTGCATGTTTTCCTCTGTGATCAGGGGCAGGCAGCCAAAGGCTTAGATTTGCTGATCTCAATTTGGCACTAATAAATAGCCACCTGGTTGGCTGATAGTTATAGCTTTCACTATACAGAAGTAAATGCTAAAAATGTTTTATATGTGACAACATTGTCTCTCAGTAGTCCCCAGGATATTTTGATCTCATCATGCTGGAGTAAAGAAGAGACAGAAAGTTATGTGTGTATGTGGGGGAGGGAAAAATTTCCATCACTGTTTAAAAAACTTTCCTTAATCATGATTGCATTTTTTACTGATTTTCAAAGAATAGACTAAGAATACTAAGCCATAAGGTGTTCATTTGTGAAGATAATTTTAACATAGATCTTTTCCTTTTCCTAATTGCAAACACCTTTTGAGAAATTTATTTATACAATATTAATTTAGCTGGTGAATACAGTCTATTCTTGATGTTTTAGTACTTGGGACTCTGGGAACACTGATTTAGCAAATCCAAGCCTTGTTCCTTGAAAATATGAAGGGTTACATTTTTATGAGCCTCTGATCATAACATTTTTGTCAATAGATCAATATATAAACTTGCTTGCATGTGTTTCTATTTGATGCCTCATATTTAATATCTATTTTTGACTCATTAACTTTGAACTCATGGTCAAAACACTACAATTCACATCTGAATAATGTGTACCTAATATACATGTTTTTCTACTTAAGATACATAATAGCCTTTTCCTGTTCGGGAGCTCTACACAGCACTTTCACACAATTCTTGGGGCCATTTTGAAGAAGGACATAATCAACATAAAGCAAGAAACATGCAAAAGATATGGGATTAAATACACCTTGAAAAGGACATTTATATACAGTGAAAGCTAAAACAAGGAAGTAGGGTGTGTCACCTTCATCTACCATAGCTGGAAATGTATCTATCAAGTAACTCAAATTTTTTGCTTCTGTATCTTCAGATAACTCCAAAAGCACTGTGAGTATTAATTTCGATATTGTGAATACATTTTCTAGTGAGTGCACAAAATTGTATGTAATTGAAAATTACAGAATCTGGGAATAATGAAGAACAACTATAACATATATTGCCAACCAGAATGATTTTGAAATGTGTTTGCATCTATGATTATAGTATTAAGCTCCCTCTTAATCTTGGAAGTAATTATAAAATTTTTAAGTTAGGGCCTCCCCTGGTGGCACAGGCAGTTGAGTGCAGTGCTGTGAAACTATCCATAGCCACTGCAGCGCCTGTTCGATCCTGACCAGCCTGCGAGGATCCCACATGGTGCGGCAGACCTCTCCTGTCGCGCCTGCTGCTCCCCTCAGCAGTGTATTTCGTCAGTCTGCCTATTTGGTTCCCCACTCTGTCTCTGGTGAATCCTCTCACCCTCCCACACATATGGCCTGTACCCTGGTTCTTGTATAAATACATAAATAAATCTTAAAAAAATAAAAATTTTAAGTTGAAAGAGATCTTAGAGGGCAACTAGTTCAAACTTACATAGAATGTAGGAATTTTCTGTGAAATATCATTGAAGAATGGACTCCAAATTGAAACTTGGTAGTTTGCCATAATTGGGATTCTATGCATTTCATAGGCACTGACTATGACTTTTGACTGTTTTAATAAAATCTATGTCAATATCTTCTGTTCATCTTTTAAAGCTGCAGAGTATAAGTTATTTTCTTTGTTCACATAAAAAAATCTTTTGTAAATGGCAAGTTTGCTAATATATTGATATTTTTCTAAGTGAAATATCCTCTTAAAATTATTTCTTAATATGTTTTATATCTCTTCATCCAAATTGTTGAATAAAAAAAGTGAATAGGATAGTATCATAGTACAAAGTTTTGGGTTTTGTTTTGATTTTTTATTTTCATTTACTTTTATTTGATGTTGAATTTATTCCCAGTCCATGAAGTTGTGTTTCTTCAGTTTCTTCTGTGATATCTTTTCCTTCTAGACAACCTCCTCTTCTGGGTTACGAGTAATCTGCTCTTTTCCAGTAAGTATCATCTCAGTGTACCAAGGAATACCCATGTATGGTTTAATCTAACAAGGAATTCTATAAGTTTTTGGATGAACCTTCAAAATTTAGTTCACCCACATAGGCTCACTGATTAGAGAATCTGCATCAAAACATTAAGTTCATCATTACGCTCTGTATTTTTAAACATGTGCCTTAAAATTCAGTGTTCTTTTTGATTCACCGTATCTGTGACCAACCCCACTGTTAGACCTGGGCATACCTACCGCCCCCACCATTATTATGACAGAATGGCATACTTTGCTTCTGTAAATGGCATCCTTTGATACTTGGTACTTCTTGGATAAGCAAACCCTTAATGGCCTGGGCATTGCACAAATATTCTTAGAATGAAAATGAAGGTTTGAATTTCTTGATGTGCATCACTTCACTTTGTGTGGTTTTTTGAGTCAAGTGATGAATAAACCATTTCCAGAGATCACTGAGAGGCATCCTTCAGAGTCTGAGACAGCACTAAACAGAGCCCACCAGAATTTCCTTCAAGTACAAAGCTTGAAAGCCTTCTACCATGATTAAATATATGTTTTGATTTAATATTCTGTAAATCAATTTACTGATACAAATTCACTTTCATTCTCTCTAGTTGTTTAGTCCAAATACCTCATTGAAAGTACACAACATTGCATATTTTGTGTCTCTGTGTACATTTTATATTGTTAGCCACCCTGGTGAATTTACTGCTAGGAAAGCAAAGTAAATGGCCTCACTGATCAAATTTAGTCTTAACAATGAATAACGATTGTGATACATTTCACTGTCAATGTTCTTTTTTTAACTTCTTTCCACAGAATTAGAGACACTGTAATTGTTATAGTCATTAACATAGATGTCAATCTCTCTTTGCAATATTAAAATTTAATGGTCAAATTGAGATTAAAAAAATGATACTTTAGGATGACGTATTTGGATTTCTGTGTCATGCCATTGGCCCTTTGTCATTTTCTTTCTTTGTCTACTTCTATCTATTTAAGTATTTAGTTTCTTTGAAATTATGATTTTTTCAGACTCTTGTTCATTTCATACCAAAGTTATGTGCTTGTTTTCCTGTTATTCAATATTTTATCTTTATGTAATTATTTTTATCTCCAGTTATCATTTAGCTATCTATCTACCTTTCTATTATTTATATACTTGAGATCTAAACCTTGGAACATAACTGTAACAACTTATGATATCCTAAATGAGTGAAGTTTTTTTTTTTTTCACCAGTTTATTTCATTGACGGTGATAGTAGTTCCCAAGTAAAGGAAAGCATCTTTTCATTGCTCACTTAAGATGGTCATTTGTTAAGTGAATGCCTCTTTTCACATCTCTTAATATAACTATCTCACAATATTAAATTTAAGGTTTAATTTACTCATTAATGTAAAGATTCATTCTAGAAGTACTATTGATATTGACTGCTTAATAGAGAAAAAGGGTAATAATAAGTTTAAATCACTAATATTCTCAAGACTTTGAAATGTTTTTTTTCCCTTTCAATACAATTTTTAATGTGGAATTTTAAAAATACTTAAATATATCTAGCCTGCTGTCTTAGTTTGTACTGTTACAACAAAAAAATACATTAACTGGTAGTATTAAACAACGGAAATTTATTTTTGGCAGTTCTGGAAACTGAGATGTGCAAGATTAAGGCACTGACAAATTCAGCATTTAGTGAGGACCTGTTTCTGGTCCATGTGTAATTCTGACTATACTCTCACATGAAACAAGTTGGGAGGGATCTTTTAGGGTTTCTTGTATAAGTGCACTACCCCATTCATGTGGGCTCTACCCTAAAGACCCAGCTCCCTCTCAGTTATTCTACTTCCAAAAACCTTGCATTGGGGTTAAATTTATGGAGACACAATCATTTAGTCTATCACACCCACCCTCTTCTTGTTACACGTGTACACTGATTTTAAATTGTTAAATACCTTCAAATACCTGATTGACATCTGCAGAAACATTCCATTTAATCAAAACTGGAAAAACTGACACTAGCTAGGAATAATTGGGGTAACTTCTGTGATTAATAAGCATTTGTTTAGTAAACCAGTACATTTATTTTTTTAGATTTATTTATTTATTTTATACAAGAACTGGGATATAGGCCAGATGTGCAGGAGGGTGAGAGGATTCACCAGAGACAGAGCAGGGAACAGCGCAGACAGACTGATGAAATACACTGCTGAGGGGAGCAGCAGGCGCGACAGGAGAGGTCTGCAACGCCATGTGGGACCCTTGCCGGCTGGCCGGATTGAACCGGTGCTGCAGAGGCTGTGGACAGCTTCACATGGCAGTGCTCAACTACCTGCACCACCAGGGGAGGCCCTAAACCAGTACCTTTTAACATTCATTTTATGTTATGATTATATAGTCTGCTGTTAGGATCATAATTATTTTTTCTTAGCATGAGTTGTTCAATCTGATACTTACATTAACCTAATTTACTTGCAAATATTTTTGGTGAACTTCTGCCCTGTATATTATGTATACCAATAGTATTATTTCTGACCGTATCATTTGCCTCTTTTTGTCCATCTCTGCTATATGTGTATTGTAGGCTTTCCCCAGGGACATTTTTCCTTTACTTCTACAGTGCCTTACTGTATGCCCCTTGGTGTTTTTCAAAGTTGCACCTCCCGCTGTGCACTATCATATATATTTCTGTCAGTGAATAGCAGCAAAGAAGAATTTCCTGGACACTTGATCTTGTTAAAGTCAATGTTACCAAGATCAGAATTAGAGTCAGGTTCGCTTTACTGACCATCACAATCAGAAGGCAAACAGTATTCATTCAAAGGAGTCATAGATTGGCCAATATTCATATATCTTTTTTAAAAAAGCCCCATGTTTCTAGAGCTACAGGTTATTTAGAGAACCATTTGCCAGGGTTTATACTTCCCCAATTTTCTCTCTTCGCTTTTTACTTCTTTTTTTATATGTATATTTAAAGGGCAGGTTAATTAGGGAAGGGATAAACCAGTTAAAGACACTTGTGTAGAGACAAGTGGGCAGGAAGAGATATCCAGAAGGGACAGGTTTGCTAAGAGAAGCCTGCGTGGTTGTAGGCAGGTGGCCTTGACAGGTCACAGGCAGGCAGGAAGGCTGCAGCCCTGCAGAGGGAGAGAATTGGTGAAAAGAGGCACCTGCATAGTCACAGGTAGGCAGTGGGATTGCTGCCACTTTTTATTTTTTTATATCTTTCATTTACATACAACTAATCAGAAAACATGTTAAAGTTAAAAGAGGCTGCATACCGTGTGGTTTAGCAGAATTACTAATAAATGTCTTTTACTGGCTATCCTTTGTGGACCTTTATATGACAAAGTCACATCTGTTACACTAGAAGTAAAAAGGCCAAATGTTTTTTAAAAAGTGTTCCATCTAGTCACTAAGATTATTTATTTCCCTAATTCCAGTTTCCCTTTATTCTCAATTCATTTGGCATGGAATGGCATGGTTTCTATACACTAAAGGTAAACCTATTTCAGCTTGTTCTTGTAAGTAATGTGTACTTCCCACTTGTGTGTTTTTTTTTTTTTTTTAAAGGGCAAAATGCTTTTTTCAAAGTTGTTACAACTTACGGGACTAGAAATTCCCTGGGAAAGTTAGAAAAGTGACTGAAAGTATTAAAAATATTAGATGGCAAAGATTGAGAACTCACCATATTTGGTGAAAGGTTAGGATCAGACAGCAAAATGGAATCTATTTTTGAAGTTGAGTCTTTTGTTGCAATCTGTTAAGCCCTATTAGAGTTAGGAAGTTTTATTATTACCAGCCTGTTATAAATGTGACTACTTAGACTTCAAAAAAATTGTTTCCATGAATTTTCTGCCATGATGTACAGAGTCTTATAAAGCAGTAATAAAGGACAGCCAGGGAATTCTTTGGTGTACAAGTTCTTACTCTACTGTTGAAAACTTTGTAGGGAAAATGTGATAAATGAAATCCTAATTTTAAGCATTAGCCCTTGAAAAAATATCGGGATTTATGCATTTACAATTATATTGCTTGCCTTATGACCTTGAAATGGATGTATAATTTACCTGTGTATATGCATTTCCTCATCTGTAAAATGTACATAATAATCTAATTTGAATGTGTAAACTATAATTATAGTTTCTATGTTATAAAAGTAGAGATCTCTAGTAGCCATATTAATAGTATTTGCAGGTAGAATAAAATATTTTTTCAGCTCATAAACTTTTTAAGAATCAGTTAAGTTGTCAGGTCTTTTTTCCAAAAAATAGTATGGAAACCCAATATTTTATATAATTGAATCATTGGCTGTTATGGATTATATGAAGAAGTTAAAATTTATTTTTTTCTTAGTTGGACTTTGTTTTTTATTCAAATTAATTCAAAAATTTCCTAATCTATTTAGAGTTTTGGTTGTAGAAGTGAGATCACACTAAGACTTTTGTTAATTAGCACACATATCACAAAACAGGTTTTTCACAGTCCACACAGGTTTTCTTTAATTATTTTCTATTAGGCTCTCATTCTTCACCAAAGAAGACCCAGTACTCTCCATTTACGCAGTACTAAAACAGTACTTTATTTGGCTTAAGCATTTAGAAACTGGAAATGAAAATGTAGTAAAGCCTTTCTTCTCAGGAAACATACCTATTAAATAATACATTGACAATGGTTTGATGAACAATAAATTTGGACTTCTAGGAGTGAACTTAGTTGTGTATGCACATTTTGATGCTCAGTGATAAAGACTGAAATGTATATAATGTTATAATGCAGTGTTACTTCAATTTAAAAATTAAATAATGCTAATGTAAGGTCTAACAGCCATGACAAGAGAGGAACACAAGGTACTTCACAGTGCATATGTGGGATGTACAACCTAGATTAGGTGTCAGGGTAAATTAAGGATATGTTCTTGGTAAATTAATATCTGAGCTGTGTGTTGGATTAGTAATCTTTAGGCAAACGCTGAGAAAATAGGCAACTACTTGAAGGTCCTGAAGCAAGAGAGGAATTTCAGGTAGCTACTTTATCAGTGAATTAGTGTCAACATGATCCATGATTCATCTCATTTCAAGATGATTATTTGAAATCATATCAAGTAGTTTCATTTTATTTTAAAAGATTTGAATGGTGTCTATATGCTGTAAGCAGTGATGATGCATAAATGTTTAATTTTGTCACTTCCAAACTTTCTGGCAACACTTTGGAGAATTGATTAGAAGTTGCTTAAGACTTTATTTAGGAGAAGGAGAGAATATTGAGTTGTATATCCAAGTTGAAATGAGTAGTGGAAAAGTGAATGTTCTGGCATGAAGCTCAGAAGAGAGTATCAGTTAAATGTCATGAGAAGCAATGGTCTATGTCAGTTGCAAATGTACAGTCCTTTTTCTTTTTTAAGATTTATTTATGCATACAAGAACCGGGGTATAGGCCAGAGGTTTGGGGGGTAAGAGGATTCACCAGAGACAGAGTGGGGAACAGTACAGGATCTACTGAAATATACTGCTGAGTGGAGCAGGGGATGAGCCAGGAGAGGTCTGTCGTGCAATGTGGGTCACCTCCCTGGCTGGGATTGAACTTATGCTGTAGTGGATGCAGATAGCTTCATAGTGCTGTGTCTTAACTTGTGCCACCAGGGAGGCCCCTGTATAGTCCTTTGAATTTATATCTGGACTACTTACACCTCCAGTGTCCTTGATAATCAGGAACTGGAATTTCTGATTTGGTACCACTCTCTTAGATTCCAGTATCCTGAAAAAAAATATTTGATAACTGTTCCTTAAGTGATCTTCTTTTAGTAAATATTTCAGGCTGTGACACAACTACTCAGCACTACTATTGTAAGATGATAGGAGCCACAGACAATATGCAAATAAATAGGCTTTATTTTTTTCCAATAAAACTTTATATACAACAAGAGGCAGTTGAACTTCTAGCTATAGGTTGACTCATGAAGCATAAGTAATGAAATAAAGCACAATTCTTTAGCTTTGCTATATCTAGTGGACAGTGGGGAACTTTGACTTCACTATATACTTTTATTGGGGAAAAATGTTCCCCTAGTTTTCTTTTATATAATAACAAATATATCATGGATCACAGACAAGAAGTTTGGGCTATAGGGTAGAAAAAGCAAATCTACTAGAAGAATCTAACGCATTCATGATGATGAACTAGTAACATTGTCTATGAATAAGAAAGTTCGGAAATTACAGTATAGCACAACTTGTTTTAGAAGAAGCAGATGATTTTAAGATCTTTATTAAATATTAGTGTCTTTTTTAAAATATGCACATGTCTAATATTCATTGACCTGATTTAGATTAGATCTTCATTGTGGACACTATTGATTTTTTCCCATCTTAATGAAATTATGTGTTTCATTTTTAAATTACCAACTTGGAATGGCTTAGCAACAAATTTTAATTTCTCAACAAAAGGCCATACAATTATAACTTTGTTATTAAATTTTTCTTTTATGGGATTTTTGCTGAGTAGATGTCTAATATTAACTCTAATTTCAGCTCTATTAATAAATACTAAATTGAATGTTCTCCTATTATTATGTATAGATATATGACCAAGAGAAGTAATTGGAAGCAGTCACAGGGACAGAAATGTTTTTAAGACTACTGAAAAATACAGGTGTAAACAATGTGGCAAAGCAGGATTGCTGTGACATTGAAGGAGCCAGCAGATCAACTTTGAGTGGGGCTTTACGAAATGTTCTTTTCTTATAAATAAACTTAGGGTTGACTCTGAGTCCAGAAAGTTATGAACAGAGACAGACCTTAGGGAAGAAGGCTGAAAATTATCACTAAAGGGTATGTTTTGTGTCTGCCCAGTGGGGAAAACATTTGGGAAATATATTGGTTTTTTAAGTCACACAACCTGAGAGCACATTCATGTCAGAGATGTTCGCGGACATGATTGAAAACATCAAAAGAATTCCTTTATTTGTAGTGTCTCTTGAAAATAAAAAATATGAAGTTGGAAGCTCTTTCTTTGAATCACAAATATATGATTTATTCTAGCTTGGAAAAAATTGAAATTACTGAAGTTTAAATTTTTTTAAAGATTTATTTATTTATTTATACAAGCACTGGGTACAGTCAGAAGTGTGGGAGGGTGAGAGAATTCAACAGAGCCAGAGTGGGGAACAGAACAGGCAGAGTGACGAAATACACTGCCGAGGGGAGCAGCAGGTGGCAGGGGAGGTCTGCGCACCATGTGGGACCCTCGCCCAGCAGCCGGGGATTGAACCGGCGCTGCAAAGGCTGCAGGCAGCTTTGCAACCCAGTGCTCAACCGCTGCGCTAACGGGGAGGCCCTGAAGTCTAAATTTTTTGGAATGTAATAACTATGCATAGGGCTTAGGACAAATCTTCATAATAAATGTCAGGAACATGGTCAAGAATGGGAAAGCATACCTGATTTGGTTATCCTCAATTTGACTATCTTTTGTGTAGGGTAATAATAATACTTATTGACTGATAAGTTAGTATGCATATATGCATTGAGAGAGATGTCATCTTCACCACTACATTTCATAATCATCATTAAAGGATTATTTTGTGTTATGTGGTAATAGATATGTGAATAAGTATGAACTTATACTCCTAAGTCATAAACATTGTTATAAACTAACATTGTCTCAATAAAAAATTCAGTTAAAAAAGGACCTATGGTAATAATATAAAAAGATGAAATAGTAAATTACTCATACTACTCTCCTAATTCCTCTACTTTGTTTATATATGCCCTTTAATGTTTCTGAAATTGTCAATCTAATTTATCTTATTTCATCTTTATCATCAGATACCCCCACATTAAATATCCCTTAACATTATTTTCCATCTATAAATTAGTGTCCAATAGTATGTTACTTAGATTTGAAAGTTTAATCAAATTTATTCCTTCTTAATATTTAATGTGTACATAATTAGCACCAACTATATATTAGAGTTACTTTAGCTTCATGACAGTTACTGCAGATGTAGGTGAGAAGGATATAAATAAAATACTAAGAAATATGGGAAAAGTTCAAGAAAAAGTCACTCAATCAACAACTATTTTTATTTCGTACTCAGAAAGTAGGGTGCAGTGTGTAAATACACATAGATGAATATGGCACAATCAATCTTATTTAAGAGTTTACAGGAGCCTCCCAGGTGGCTTACGGATTAAGTCTCAGAACTAGCAGCACTAAGGCCTGAGTTCCATCCAAGGCAGGCCATATCGCGCAGCAGACCTCTCGTTTTGCGTGTTGCTCTCTTTAGCAGTTTCTTTCAGTAAAATTCACCTGTTCTGCTCCCTACTCAGTCTTCATGAATCCTCTCACCTATGGCCTACACTCCAGTTCTTCTATGAAAAAAAAAGTTTCAGCCTGTTGAATAGGTCAGCGAGTTTTGCTTTTTTTTTTTTTTTTAAGATTTTTTTTTTTAATTTTATACAAGAACCTGGGTATAGGCCAAATGCGAGTGAGGGTGAGAGGATTCACCAGAGACAGAACGGGGAACAGAACAGGCAGACTGATGCAATACACTGCTGAGGGGAGCAGCGGGTGTGACAGGAGAGGTCTGCCGCGCCATGTGGGAACCTCGCTGGCTGGCCCGAGCCAGGATCGAACCGGCGCTACAGAGGCTGTGGACAGCTTCACATCGCGGTGCTCAACTGCCTGCACCACCAGGGGAAGCCCAGCAAGTTTTGCTTTTGTTCTTGTTTGTGTTTTGTGCATGGGCAGATAGTGAATATTTTAAGATTGTGGGCAATAAAATCTCTGGCATCTATTCAATTTGACCATTGAATTCACAAAAGAAGTCATGGAAAATATGTAAACAAATAAGTATGACTATGTTAATATAAGACTTTATTTACAAACCAAAGGGCTGTGGGTATTGAAAAACTAGAGACAAGTGTTGATGAGGCATGAAGACAAAAGAACTCTGGTACACTGTTGGTGGGAATGTAAATTAGTACACTCTTTGTGGAAAACAGTATGGTGATCAAAAAATTACATATATAACTATTATATGATTGAGAATTTCCACTTCTAGATATTTATCCAAAAAATCATGAAAACAGTAATTTTAAAAGAATTATGCTCCTCCCCCAATGTTCTTTGTGGCTCTATTTACAATTGGCAAGACACAGAAATAACCTAAATGCCTATCATTGGATGGCTGGATTAAAGGAAATATTATATGTGTGTGTGCGTGTATATATATATATATACACGCACACACACATACACTCAATGCAATTACTCAGCTATTTAAAAAGATGAAATCTTGGGCCTCCCCGGTGGCGCAGCGGTTGAGCGCTGGGTTGCGAAACTGCGCGCGGCCTCTGCGGCGCCGGTTCGATCCCCGGCTGCTCCCCGGCCAGCAGAGGAGGGTCCCACATGGCGTGCAGACCTCTCCTGCCGCCCGCTGCTCCCCTCAGCAGTGTACTTCGGTCCTTCTGCCTGCTCTGCTCCCCGCTCTGGCTCTGGTGAATTCTCTCACCCTCCCGCGCTTCTGACTGTACCCAGTGCATGTATAAACAAAACAAACAAACAAACTAGCAAACAAATAAATAAAGCATGCCTCTATAAAAAAAAAAAAATAAAATGATGAAATCTTGTCTTTTGTAACAACATTGGTGGAACTTGAGGTGATTTTCCTAAGTGAATGAGGAATAGAAAGGCAATTACAAGTTGGTTGAGTGGGTGTGAGAGGAAAGATCGAGGGGGTCAAATTACGAGGTGAGTGGTAATATAATTTTGGGGTGTAGTGTAGTATATACATTTGTCAAGGTATTGAAATTTAAATAGTCTTATAAACCAATGATAAATCAACTAAAACAATAAAGAGGGTCATATATGGGTCAATGTCTAAAGTTGCTCAATCAACTTCTGGTCTAGTAAGTAGAAGATACTCAGAAATAAATAATTAATATAAATGTGGATAATACTAGAATGGAGGTGTTCAAAGGATGTAAAGTTTAAATTTATCTGAAGGAACATAGACATTAACTGTATTATGAGCTATAGAGAAAATAGAGAATAATAAGTGAAAAGTCCTGAACAAAATACCAAAAAAAGATGATAATATATTTAAATAGTTTTTAAATCTGACACTGGAGCATAGCATATGTGCCTGGAGATGAGGCTGGAAATATTGGCTACTTCATGAAATTCTAGTGAATTTGGTGTTTACTGAGTAGCCATCCATCAATCATGTTAGCACCAATGTGTGAAATGACAGTTCTGTGTTAAGAAAACACTTCTGCTAAGGACTAGAAATGGAAGGACCTTTGTCAGAAGAGCTAACAGAAATGCAGAATATCTGATGAATTTTGAGTAGAATTGGCTATTCCAGGAGATTTAAGAATGGATAAATATACCTAGCGGTCTGAAAAGCACTAACAGTCTGGCTAGAATCACTGTTCCTGTAGTCAGATGGTTCAGCTACCTAACATGCTGTCACTGGTGTTTGCAAATTATGTTTGCAGATGGTACCAACTCTAGAGTTTACCTCTGTTAGTTTTCAAATGATAAATGACATAAACTAACTCCTAGTTTAATCTCTGTGAGTTTCTCTATAACTTGCATATATATTATAATGAGCTATATTTCATTTGTATATTATTTTGAAAATGTAGATGTGGGAGAAGAGAATACCCATTTCATTCCCAGTAGGATATGTTCTCACTTGATGGTGATACACCCATTCAATTTGTATCAGGGTGTGATACACTTTACATCTTACATTTAGTTTTATGACTTGGTGCTAATTGTCAGGATGATTCTTATAAATTACATACTGGGTCTACCTATTTGTCATCATATTGCCTGAAAAGATTTTAAAATGCTATTGAAAATTCTTGAGGGTCTAATTTTCTATTATATCAGTGAGTAAAATAATAGTGTATGGAGGAAAGAACAGAGGAGAAATAGAAATCAAAGGGGGTGCCTCCCTGGTGGTGCAAGTGATTAAGTCTCAGCACTGTTGAAGCTGTCAGCAGCCACTGCAGTACAGGTTCAATCCCCAGCCTGGGAACTAACCCGCATGGCACAGTAGATCTCTCCTGTCTTGCCCACTGCTGCGCATAGCAGCATATTTCAGTAGATCTGCCTATTCTGCTCCCCACTCTGTCTCTGGTGAATCCTCTTACCCCCTCCACACCTCTGGCACCCCAGCTCTTGCATGCTTCAATAACTAAAATAAATCTTAAAAAAAAATAAGTCGAAGGGGAAAAGAGAAAGGAAGGACATATGCAAAAGAACAAAAAAAGAGACAAAAATCAATTAACTACAGGGCTTGAAAAAGGAGGAGGAAGTGATTTTAAAAAGGTTAAAAGATTATATATCTGTAAATATCCAGTAAGTATCCTATAATCTTGTTCATATGTAACTTTGCGTGTCTCCTTTTTTGTCTTAAAGAGTTTAAGAAAAGTAGCATTGGTTTGTTTTCCATCTCTGTGTTATTTATTTATTAGCTAATTTATTTTTTTAATTTTTAAAGCAGTATTTTTTAAAGATTTATTTATTTATGCATACAAGAACTGGGGTACAGGCCAGAGGAGTGTAGGGGGCCTGAGGCAGAGTGGGAAACTGAACAGGCAAATTGACCGAAATATGCTGCTGAGGGGAGCAGTGGGCGAGTCAGGAGAGGTCTGCTGCACCATGTGGGTAGGTCCTTGGCCAGGGATTGAACTTGTGCTGCAGTGGCTGTGGATAGCTTCATAGGTTAAGTCTTAACCCCTTACGCCCCCAGGGAGGCCCTAATTTTGTTTTATAAATAATTTTTATTTAAGTGACATTGGTTTATAACATTATATAGATTTCAGGTGTATGGCATTATAGTTCACACCTGTATGTGCTACATTATGTCCCCCACCAAAAGTCTAGTTTTCACCACCTTATTATTGACCTTCTTTACCCAATATGCCTTCAGACTATACTCCTTCCTTTCTGGAATGAAGATAAGCATGAATGATAGAAAACCAATTGCATCTTAAGTCTTCATTTTAGAGAAAGACTAACAAGAAAAATAAGGAAGTTAGGGAAATGAGGGGAGAAGAGAACATAAAGTGTATGAATTCGGGCCTCCCCAGTGGCGCAGCGGTTGAGCGCTGGGTTGCGAAGCTGCCCGCGGCCTCTGCGGCACCGGTTCGATCCCCGGCTGCTCCCCGGCCACCAGAGGAGGGTCCCACATGGCGCGCAGACCTCTCCTGCGCCCGCTGCTCCCCTCAGCAGTGTACTTCGGTCCTTCTGCCTGCTCTGCTCCCCGCTCTGGCTCTGGTGAATTCTCTCACCCTCCGGCGCTTCTGACTGTACCCAGTGCATGTGTAAACAAAACAAACAAATAAATAAATAATAAAAAAAACCATGCCTCTATAAAAAAAGTGTATGAATTCATTTTGGGGATGCCCGTAGTCCTGCATTTATTTGTTTGTATTTAGTATTCCTTATCAATCTACAGTGAGATGTTAGGATCATTTAATGGCAAAGACTAAATCTGAGATTGTGGACACACTGGGAGAGTTTGAGACTAAGTGTGTCTAGAACTTTTGCTCTCAAAGTTTGACATTTCTTCCAGTATGTAGAGCTTATTTGGTCTGACACTTTTAATATCTCCTTCCAGACTGAGACACCTAAATATAGAAGTGACTAAAAATGATTAATAGAGAACAATATTTAAGAATTATCTGTGGGAGATAGGATCTGAGTGGGTGACAGATTTTATCGGGCTGATGTAACTGCTTAACTGATTTCAAGAGGAGTCTGAAAGTCCTGGGTTCGTATTTCAGAATTGCAACTTGTTAAATGTGTAACACTGAATAATTTAGTTAACCTCTCTGATCTTCATCTGTAAAATAAATGGAGTGAACCAGGTGTCTGTTTCCAAATACTTCATTTCATTTTTGAATAAATATTTACATTATTATAATTTTATTCATATTTGTTAATTTGCTTAAGACTTTTCCTTTTCTTACAATATGAAATAGCAAATATCTATTTTAAATGTATGCATATCTTTATAATATATTCTTTATTTACAACATGCAACAGATCCATGTTTAATTATTCAAATAATTAGGTTATAATATAAAACATTCTAAAATATTTAAAGAAATCATTTTGTTTTCACTTTTAATAATAAGAAAACATATAACCATCTAAATATTTTATATATATTTACATAAAGTATGAAAATAATACAAAAAGCCTGATATTCGTCTAATGAAGACATTCCAGACATATCAGTGAAATAATATAGTTTATAATGAATTCAGTTAAATTTATTTCTATATTATATAAATTGTAAAATATCTGATGGTGACCTTTTTAATAAAAACCCAGTATCATTAAGATTGATGGAACCAATTATCTGCATTGCTGCAGGACAAAAAAAGTACCAAAATTCATTTCTTTGATATATAGTATACAATTGTTCTCTTTTCTATTGATGTTTTACTAGCAAGAATATAAAATTTAAAAGATAGCCAAAGAGAATCAATTTTAAAATTAAAGGTGTTATTTAATTTTCTAAGCAACTTTTAAAATAAAGCTTTTGGTGTAGTGATGGGTATACCTTAATATTAATTTATACGTAAAATTTATTAATATTTTTTTCATTCTATTTTCTGACCCTCTCTGAAGATTTCTGTAATACCATTGAAAAGAAAGAAAGAAAGAAAAAAAAAACTAAGACACAAGAATCATGGAGAAGAAAAACCTACATTCTTTCTTTGGCCTGTAGCAAATCTAAAAACTGGGTTCAAGGAAAAACAAAAAAGGGATCTAGAAAGAACACCTTTTTTTCATCTTTTTTTTTGTATGACCCATGACTCTCTCCTGCTATGTCCAAACAGTTGTTAGAAATTCTTTATTTCTGATCCTTACCTAAACACTGAATTTTACCTAGAATCCTTGTTTTGAAGAACACTAGAGTAAATAGGACCAAATCTTCAAACATTTTATTTTAAAGGAAAAGAAAAATAACCCACAGTTACATGATCAAAGATGAAGTCAAATCTTTGAAATTAAGGATTGTTATAACTTTTATTAAATGGAATCCAAATTATTATAAATGTTTATTTTTGGACTATTTCATTAATACAGTTTAAAATATAATCAAGAAAATCCTTATAAATACGTCCTTTATTATCTCATTCTAAATATGTTCAATTTTAAAGTTTCTATACATCTAAGAATTTTGTGTAGTTACTGATTGTGACTAACAAAGTGCCCCAAGAATATGACAGCTTAAAACAATACATACTTATTTCCTCACACAATTTCTGAGGTTAGAGATCCTGATATAGGTTTGCTGACTGATTTTGACTCAGGGTCTTTCACAAGGTTGCAAAGGCTACAGTCATCTCAAGATCAAATGGTGTTTCCAAAATCACGTGGTGTTTCCAAGCTTGGAAGCTGAGTGATGGCAGTCTTCAGTATTATCAGTCTAATTCCTCACTGGCTCTGATCCAAGACTTCAATTTTGAACTTTGAAAGCTTTGTGCAGGACTAAATAAAATATTGTTATTTACTTCCCTAAGAGTGAAATAGGAGAATGGGAAGGAGGAAGGCAGGAAAGAGTGAGAGAGAAAGAGGGGAGATAGGAGAGTGTCTAAAATGGCAGCCATTGTATTTTATACATTGATCTAGGAAATGCCTTATGATCATGTCTGCTGTATGTTATTAGTCACAAAGAAAAACTCTAGTACAGTTTGGAGAAACTGTTTAAAAGTTTTAATGCCAGGAAATAGGAAACCATGGGAGCCATATTTTGAAGTCTGATTAGCACTTTCTATTTCTTTTTGTGTTTACTTTTTAGAAATATAAAGCCATCTTTTAACCTAAGTGATAGAAAAAGTTTTGTAGTTTGATAATATAAGATTTTGGTTTCTAAAAGACCACAATACCAAGATTACATTTTATCAGCTATTCATTTATGTCTCACACTCTGATATACATACACAGCTTCATAAATATATAGATATATGTGATTTATGTAGTGTTTTATTGTCTTACTTAAATCAGAAAAATATCTTGAAATTAGTTTCCGTAGTTCGACTATGCCTTGAAAATCTAAGGCATAGTTAAAAACTAAGTTGACAAGTTATACTTTACTGAAATTTCACTTTTTTTTTGTGCAAACATGTTTAATCATCATATACTTCCTCAGAAAGAGATTGGTTCATGATTAGCTAACTCTATACAAGTTTAAGTGCATCCCTTCAGTCCCATATATACTTTCCATCATTAAATACTTTGGCATTTCAATTGTTTCTAAAACAGTAACTTACAATGAATGCCCTTCTTATAGAGGGACATTTTTCTTTTGAGAAATTATTTAGAATATTATACATTAGAGATTTTGTTTTGAAGGATATAAAGCTGATTATTATAATTTAACCTGTGCAGAAGAAACCTTGAATCTTCTTTGAGGAAAACCAAATCCATAGGAGATTCTATTATTTTACTTAGGTAAGATAAGACTCTTAAAAGAAGTACAAAGAAGTGTCTTGCAGGTTCAAGGTAGAGGATTGTCAATTGACATTTGGCAGAGGGAGAAAATAAACATGTATGCATTAAAGTTCCTTTAACCTACGTCTTAAAGGAAGGCTAGCGTTTCCAAATGGGGTGAACCCGAATGGACTATTCCAAGCAGAGAGCATAGAACGAGGAGAAGTGGAAAGATCTAAGTCATATTTGGCAAACGTATGTCTTGCTTCACTGAAATTTAATGATCATTTGTGGTACAATTGTATAGGGATCTCTGAAGAGTACTGAGAATAATTTTAGATATTAGTTTATAAGTTAATACTTAATTTGGGAGGAAACGGGGATCCATTTTGAGCAAGAGAGTGACAAGAAGAAAATAAGTACTTAGATTAATGTAGAAGCATGTATGTGAATAAATTATTATAGGAAAATATGGGTGAAAACTCACTAGACAAAAGAAGACCAAAATTAAATAATGTAACTCTAAGCAGATTTTTTCATATACTATAAAGACTTAACCTAAAATATTCACAGTGAGAATGGGAGGAAGGCAGTTGAATTGAGAAACATAAGGTGACACTACTTATATGCATAAATGCTTTCTTAAATAAAAAAGTAAAAATATTCTAAATATTCAACCATTGCGCCACCAGGAGGATCCGAGGCTACATTTTTTGATGTCAAGAATCTAAGAAAGCTCTCTGTGAACTAAACTCTTAATCTGAAAAACAGTGTTCTTGTATTAAATCTTCAGTTTTCTCTCCATGACATGAAGGTAAAGAATATTGGGTTATTCAACTTGAGGCTTCTATTTTGTTACTATTATACAATTAAAAGATTATTGAAAAATAAAGAGAGAACTATCATTAAGAATTGGAATAAATGCCAGTTAGGATAGTGAATCAGAAAACTAAAAACTACTTATCATTGCTTCTTATTGTATGGTCAGTGTGTGTTACCAAAGTGACCATATTTGAGTAGATAATGGACATGTTAGAATCACTAACAGTTTCTGAAATTCTTGACAACATTCTAGTCAGACAGTAACAGATACTTCACTTGAAAAGAGTATGTACATGTTATACCTACAGTTTCACTTTGTGATGTGTTTTTTCCAGTGTCTGTGCTTACATACACACATAGGTGTACATATGCATACATGTGTATATATACCTACTTGTATGTATATGTACACATGTATGCACATACACAGATATATGTACACATATGTCTCTGTATATATACATACATCTATGTGGATATATGTGAAATTATAGGATATGTAAATAATATATACATTATATGGATATATTAATAGAATAACTTGGAGTTTGTCATCAGAAATCATGAGTTTATTCTTAGGTTTGGCATTTAGCTGTATTCAAATTAAGGGTATTTTAGGGTCCTAATTTCTATTTGTATGTTCTAAAATGTAGGAAATGGTACCACTTGCCTGTTAAGACTAGAAAGCAATAAACAAGTTCCTTGGTAATTTGAAGTTGCTAGGGGGTTATTCTCAAATGATATTGTTAATGAAGACTGGGCCTTCTGTAGCTGCCGTGTGTGTGATCTCTTATGGCAAGAACAAATGACAAATCACATTCACTTCCAACATCACTTAAAAATAAATGCTGCCTTCTAATTAGGACATACTAACTGATATAACAAAGGATTCTGAAATCTCAACGATTTAACACAATGTTGTTCAGTTATCACTCACTTCATAGTTAGATGAGATTTGGGAAAATATCTTCCAGGCAGTGACTCAGTGGTCTTGAAGCTTTAAGATTACCATGTGTGTAGTAATCTCCTGGCAGGCACAAATGAAGCGTTGGGAAGGTACATTGGATGCTTAATAACCTGACTGAGAAGTATACGCATCATTCCATGGGCCAGAACTAATCACTTGGACCAGTCTACATACAAGGATAATAGGAAATGTTTCTGTTTCTGTTTAGTTTCTTACTAAAATATAGTTAAAGAGGTGGACACCCTGAAGCAGTCATTATGAAGTGACCAACTATTCTAGTATACCTAAACTTCCCGTTTTAGCATTGAAAGCTCTGTATCCTGGGAATCTCTTCAATGCTGAGTAACCCAGAATAGTTGGGCTAACAGTGCTCTAGCACTGGTGAGCATCCATGTCACAGATTTGAATGAACTATTTCATGAATATATGTTGGCATTCTATAGTAGAGAAATACCAGTTACAACAAGAACATTATATTATCCAGATAGTAGTTTAAGCCTGAAACTAGGGAATAAAATATAATAGAAAATCAATAAGTATAATAGTCTTCACTAATTTAGAGCCTAAAGTGTGCCAAGAAAATTATATGCCATCACTAAAAGAATAGCCCTGTTAAACAAATTCATACTTCATTTTTAGTGATGGATCTTGTAGTTCAGAAGGATTAACTGACTAGTACCAAACCACATTCTAGCAAGTGGAAGACAATATTCTAAATCACATTCTAGCAAGTGGAAGACAATATTCTAATACAGCTGCAAATGCCAAGTTCTTTCCTTCAAGTCACTGATCTTATGTGATCACACACACACACACACACACACACATACACACCCACACTGAGATAGATATTTTAAATGGCACTAACTCCTAGCAATATTATTTTAATTGTGTATAATATAATTATCCCCCAAATAGAGATACCATAATTGAATAACCATTGAATTTTGAAATAAAATTTATTTTCTGGGGCAGTACATTTATCTTTCTTTCTCTTAATATAGGAAATGGGGTTTAATATAAAGTAAAATCTGTTGTATCTAGGAACAATCCTCAACTAAGTAATTACCACTTTAAAATATCAAGGTTGTTATAACAATTGAAACCTATTTTATGTTGTCAGTTGTTTTTAGTGAGAAATATGTTTATTCCTGTAGAAAATATTAGGAGAGGCCATCTAATAGCTCCTTAGAAAGTTCTTTTATTTACTGACATTTGCTGGAGTATTAGGTAAGAAATATTTTATTTAGATCAAAGTACTCTAAACTCATTGATTATCGAACAACTTAAAAGTTCAGATAGGTGCTCAAATATCAGGATAAGTCACAAAATATAAGGAACACATCAGTCAAAATTGAAATAAAAAGGTGTAATGCATGCATGCATAGCTGTAGCAAACACTTGGATTTTATTCATGATTTATACTTTACAATTGAGTGAAATAGAAACAGAAGCATATCGGATTTAAAATAAAGGGTACAAAATGATGAAATTAAGTAAAACAACTTTCATTTTACATTTTTAGTTATGGTACTCTTTTAAATTGCTTTCAAAATTAGGGAGTAATTTCATAAAGCTGGCAAATGATATATGTCATCTTGTTTGTGTGTGTGGCTGTGTGTGTGTGTGTGTATGGAGTAGAAATATATCATTTTATTATTTCATTATTTTATGTGTGTATACATATATATCCGTGTTCTAATATAATTGCAGAATAATACAAAAATGTCATTTTTACAAAAATTATGTAGCAGAAGCGGGAATTGGAATTATATATTTTTGATGCTTTCAAATCATTCAGGAGTTTGCTCTATATAACTTTTTTCCTTTAGAAATAAATCTGCTTATATCCTCTTCACAGTGAAAGTGCCCTTTTCTGTTTCTATTATAACTTAAAAAGCACAGGATTCTGCTTTTCATTCCCCGTATGCATTGCCCAGTTAGTTGGTAAATCCTTCTGATACATCAATGAACAAATGTAACGGGTTAGTGTATCAGGTGATTTTGCAGGCCACATCTTGAAATTGATCAAGAATGTCACCGTTTCTGAAGGGATAAGCTTTATAGAATAAACCTATCTATAGAGATATGCCTAAGTCTTTTTTTTTTTTTTTTGGTCCTCATATTGAAAAAAAAAATACACTATATACACTATAGAGGTAAATATTTCTAGCATCTATTTGTGTTATGTTTGGGAACCTCTTATGATCTCACAGAACCAGTTTGGGAGTTGCTAATGTATTATGTTGTCATCAAAGAGACATAAGCGCACACCCATCTCTTCACTAAATAGGAACTGATGCACTCTAATGTGCATATTGTTCCCCTAATAATATTGTGTGTTTCTATGGGCCTCCCTGGTGGCACAGGCAGTTGAGCGCAGTGCTGTGAAGCTGTCCACAGCCTCTGCAGTGCCAGTTCAATCCCCGCCAGCCTCAGAACAACCCACATGGTGAGCAGACCTCTCCTGTCTTGCCCACTGCTCCCCTCAACAGTGTATTTCCTCAGTCTGCCTGTTCTGTTCCCCGCTCTGTCTCTGGTGAATCCTCTCACCCTCCCGTGCATCTGGACTGTACCCCGGCTGTTGGATAAATAAAATAAATCTTTAAAAAATAATATTGTGTGTTTCTGTTGATGTCTCTAGACTACTAAAAGAGGGAGCACAATAACAAGAACATGGACAAGGGGCTATGGAAGTCACTGGACATAAAAGGAGCAGACAGCCTGATATGGGAGTGTCTCAACTACATCCATCTTCTAAATTCTTCATAGGAAATTTCCTTGAGAATACCCAGTTTCCCCTAATCCCTATAAGCAGATATTCTATGCCTTGGTCACTTGTTCTGCCCTGATTATTCCAGTTTATAGTTGTATCTTGGATATAACTTCTAGGCTGAGGACGCACTACAGAACATTATTGATTTGTTAAGTGCCAGTATAGGGAATATTCTTCTTTTTTCTCCCTGCAGTCTTTATTGAAGAGCAAAGGTAGGGATTCTGCTCCCCCAGAGAAGCATTTCAATTAATAGTTATTTAGCTCTCAAAATCTAACAGTAAATTGCTTTCACACATCATCTTTTCTGGATCCTTGGTCTGAGATGCTTTTTCTTTCTACATAGGACAAGCCTTCATATCATTTCTCTTGGGTTCTGTGATTGCTTAATGTATTTACTACTATTATAAATTTTGCCAGTACATTGAAATTATTCTCATATGTCTTTGTCTCACTGTTCTTTTAATCTGTTAAGGCATAAGTCATGTCTTACTCATCAATATAAACTGCTCTGTGCACATTACATAATGTACGTGACATAATGACTCAGAAAATACCTATAGAAAAGTGAGTCATGAACACAAGAATTGACTTCATTTAGTTTGATTCTAATGCTAAAAGAGTACATTAATTAAGGCTCCTGGAATGCTGTATTTGACACTCTTATTGTTTTTATTATGTTTAAAGAATTATCTGAACCCAATGTTTCTATAAATATATATCATAGACATTATCTTAGGAGTTATGCTTTAACTTCCTATTAATAAAATTAATGTTTTAAGACATGTGAAATAGCAAAGGCCATTCAATTGCTGAAGTGTTTTCAAAATAGCGCATAGTTTAAGCAGATTAATATTTCTACTGAAAGTAATTTTGACTAAAGTGTCATTAATGTGGAAGAGAATTGCAAAAGTGTTTGATTTTAAAAATGGATTCTAATCAGATAGTAGAAAGAGAAATACCAGTTTTTGTTGCTGTTCTGGTGGTGGGTTTTTGCATTTGTTTTTGGAATTCTGTTTCAGCTAAGAAATTTTCTTTAATATTTGTACTTATTACCTCAGTAGGATTGGGTTATGGGGTATTTTTTCCCTTTAATATATCTTCTATCTTATCAAACATGCTTTTTATTTGTGATTTCTCAGACAATTTTTCTCTTTTCTCTTTTCCTGAAATAGGGTTGTATAGATTGCACCAATTTTATGTGTGTGTTTTTTTTCCACCTGCCCTATCAGTTTCCCCGGTAGGTTTATTACTAGTTGTATAGATTGGATTCCTTGTTTCACACATCAGGAGGAAAAAGGTCTCAGCCGCTGTCCCTTTACTTGAATTGGATTTTTAAAATTCAAATTACTATTTATTCCAACCAAGAATATGAAGCATCTGTTACTGTTTAGAACAATAACTGTTATAACTTTAAAGACACAGAAGTTCTTTAGGTTAATATTTTAATATAGAATAAGTGGCAGTCCCTCCTAAATAAAATACAAATATGAATATCCCTTGTTCTCTGTTACCTATATTGTATCCTCACTTTTTTTTTAAAGATTATGTATTTTTGCATATAAGAACTGGGGTACAGAGGTGAGGGAGTGAGAGGATTCACCGGAGACAGAGTGGGGAATAGAACAGGCAGACTGACTGAAATACACTACTGAGGGGAGCAGCAGGTGAGACAGGAGAGATCTGCTGTGTCATGTGGGTGGCTCCCTGCCCTGCCTGTGATTGAACTCATGTTGCAGTGACTGTGGATAGCTTCACAGTCCTGTGCTTAACCCCTTGACCACCAGGAAGGCCCTATCATCACTTTCTTTCCTTAAGTTAGTGTTCTATGTTTTAAATTAGATGCTTCAAATGTTCAGTTTTTTTCTATTTCATTATTCTATCTTTTCCATATGCTCAAGAATATCTTTGCTATCCAAAACAGGTAATATGTTATTCATATTAACAAGAATTTAGTATCTGTTCCTCTAGTTTTGTAATACACATGTAGTAACAAATTCAGATGATTTCCATAGTTTGCATTTCCTATTTTTTATGAGCTAAATATGAAGGTACCACATACACACTCATAGACACAATCATTTTTACCAATTACTGTAATTTTAAACTTCAGTGATCCAAAAATACAGAGCTGGAATGCTTTATTGACTTTGTGAGCAATAACATTTTTGTCTTGTGATATAAAATATGCAAATTCATTCCAAAATTTTCATCAAAGGAAAATATACATAATAATATGATATATACATAACAATAACAGCCATTTAATGATGAAACTGGAGGCCAAACATGGTCTTGTTCCTTCTCTCATATCATCTTCATGTAGAGTCCGTGAGTTGGGTCATATTACTTTTCAACAGTATAGATTGTAAAGAGAAACTTGCAGAATGTAAACTCATTTGTTCAAAATCATAATAGTATTGTATTTTAATCATATATTGTCTATGCAATGACCATTAATAATATTTTAAAAGTTTTTATTGGGCACAGGGAGATCATAGCTTATAAGGGCATATTCCACTTTACCATTGATAAAAAATAAATTCTTATTTCTTCCTTAATCATGTAAGGACATACAAAAACCAGTTACAAAACCATTTATGAAGTGTCAATATAGATTTGTATTTGGTTATAGTAACAGGCATGATGCTGCAATATTGCTTTTATGTGTGAGTGTGTTTGTGTGTGTGTGTATACGTGTGTATATAAATAAAATATATATATATATTAAAAAAAACACTGGAATTTTAACCTAAAACAACTAAATAAAGAAAGCCATTTATTAATTTGTATGTACATAGATACTTATTTGCTTCAGAAGGGAGATATATGTTAATGTGCAATATATAATAGGCTCATTTAAAATCATATACATATTCAAGAAAATATGAAAATCCATGACTGGATTAAGACGCGAATATGTTTTAGCTGAAGTTTTCCCTTTTCCTTTTTTATTTGTTTCATTAAATATAAATCTAGATAGATGTCATTCAGCTTTGAAACAAAAGTTTTAAAGCCAGGTTTTTGTAGCTAATTAAAGCTAACTTACTCTTTGTCAACTGAGATTGAAAAAAATAATAATTACACTACTTAACATTTCTTTTTCAGTTCATCTTTATTAAAGTACAGAAATTCAGTGATCTGTAAAATCATGAGGTAATTTTTGTCTAAGTAAAGCAAGTTTCTTTCATGTTGCAGTTGAGTCAATTAAAATTATTTTTGGCTTTTGTTATTTGGAATATAACTTCTTACTGTGTGCTTAAAGTTCTTGGTAGGTTAACTGAGGTCATGTGGAAATAGTTATAGTGAAGTAACTAGTTCAAATTTCAAAATTATGAAAAGTTGGGGCATACACTTTATTTAAGTATAGCTCAGTTCCAGTTAAAAGATATCATAGTCTTTACTATTTGGGATCGTTTATTCTTTTCCTATAAATGAACTTTAGGAGATATTGTTTATATTTAACAAATTATGGTTGACTTAATATATTACAATAATCTAACAACTTCTACTTGTTAGCTTCTGCTGTAGTTATCATCCAATAAATGTCCTCTTCTGAATATTCACATATACCAAATAATGGAATTAATGATATATAATTTTGTTTAGTGCATTTTAGTTTATTAAAGCATCATTTCATACGCCAGTTCTCTTGATTGTCAAAATGTCCCTGTAGAAAAAATTAGTGTGGATTATTTCTCCTAAGTTTGCTAAAATGAGTTACATTAGACAAAGTTATCAAGTCTTAATGTTTTCACTATATCATGTGTCATAAAACGCATTTTTCTAGAATTTTAGCGATGGCAGGGAGTACTTGGATCATTGATCTAAATTCTGTAATGGGTAAGAAAACTTAGCTTCATGAAAGTGTAGTGACTTGCTTAAAGATACAAAGGTTTCCTGGCTCCCACCCTCATCCTCCTTCTTCTCATTCACCTTGAGAAAACATTCGCACAAGCAGTGCTTCAGGGCGTTATGACCAGGTAAGTGAATGACAGAACTCTAAAAATTAATAGCAGAGTAACTCATTTTATGTCAATCTCAGACACATAGAAATAATAATTTAAGAGTGATTATTTTTTCAAACAAACATACATTAGTCTCAAATTTTCATACCAGATTAAATTTTTTGTTTTTTTTTAATTTATTCCCTTACGTCATTGTTCACTTTTGTACAGTAATTGGTATTTGTATTTTCAAAATTTGCTTTTGTTATTTCACACTAAAATTATTTTTTATTTCACCATTGTACAAAGTGAAGATCACATGTTGCTTCATGTGTGTAAATGTATTGGTTATTCAATACTATAAACCAATTGTTTGCTACAATAATGATAGTTTTACTTATAAAGTCAGAATATTTTGTAAATGTATTTCTATGAAAATAATTGAAATTTCAAAATCTGATTCACAAAAGCATTTTTCAATCTGATTCAGTAAGGCTGAATAAAGTATTTCTAATTATTTATTTACAATTTAACTTGAGAACTTATAAAAATTGAGAATAACCCTTCGTATAGTTTGTATTTTCTCTAAATCATGATTTTTTGTATATGTATTACCAATCATGATTTATTATAGTAAATTGAATTTTAAGATAAAGTGCATCAGGGAAACTACATCTTCTAAGTGTATCCCAAAAGGCAAATACCAAAAATTGCAACAGTTCTTGAAAATATCTTTAATTTAACAGAAAAGTTGCCTAGAGGGAATTGGGCAACAAGTTCCTTATTGTCAGAGCTGGCAACACTTTTTAGAAAGTATAGTTTTTCTATATTGGGTTGAAATCATAATGGGAATATGCCTAGGTGTTCAAGATTAATATGCTGGGCCTTCCCGGTGGCACAATGGTTGAGCGCTGGGCTGTGTGCGAAGCTGCCCGCAGCCTCTGTAGCCCCGGTTCCATCCCTGGCCACCAGCGAGGGTCCCACATGGCTCACAGACCTCTCCTGCCATGCCCGCTGCTCCCCTCAGCAGTGTACTTCAGTCCTTCTGCCTGTTCTGCTCCCTACTCTGGCCCTGGTGAATTATCTCACCCTCCTGCGCTTCTGACTGTACCCAGTGCTTGTATAAATAAATAAATAAATCTTTAAAAAAAAGATCAATTTGCTTGTTGAAAATGGAGATGGCCCTCCCCTGGTGGCGCAGGCAGTTGAGCGCCATGCTGTGAAGCTGTCAGCAGCCTCTGCAGCTCCAGTTTGATCCCAGCCAACTGGCGAGGGTCCCACGTGGCACAGCAGACCTCTCCTGTCACGCCCGCTGCTCCCCTCAGCAGTGTATTTCATCAGTCCGCCTGTTCTGTTCCCTGCTCTGTCTCTGGTGAGTCCTCTCATCCTCCCGTGCATCTGGCCTGTACCCCGATTCTTACATAAATAAATCAATCTTTTTTAAAATAAATGGAGATGACTCTATTTTAAAGACACTTGTATGAACACCCTGAAATAAACTTCTCTAAGTAACTCTTTTATGTACTGCTTTTACCCAACTTATGGCAATCATAGACTAATGAAAGTTAGCCATCAGCTTTTATTGCAGTATTCCTTAGTTTTAGCACATTATTTTCTACTTTGCGCTCTTGACATTTATCTATGTGATGCTTTTATGACATTATTCTTGTCTTTTTTTTTAAGTCTCTTTACATAAGTAGGTAGAATAACTGGGGAGTTTCATTGGAATTATTTTATTATGCTATGAATATATAATTTTATTGTTAATAGGCATAACTTTTATTTTCTTTATGTTTTTTTCATAACGTATAGTACATCTATAAGTTACTTTTAGTACATCTAAATTTATAAAAAGAGCACAACTATTCTATATAGGGCATTAATTTACATTTGAAAATCAGAATACTATAAGTATAATAAAGTCTGATGTTTTTAGATTACCTACCTAAATCCACTATGTATAAAGAGCGTTACCTAAAATATTTTATTCCCTAGTCAAACTTTTGAGGCAGTAATATTATAGACATCAGAATAGTGAGCTTAGTGATATTGCTAATGGGGTTGCACAGCATGTTAGAAGTAAAATGGTTCTGAATCCAGGTCTGCTGACATATTTGCCCAGACCAGCTTAATTTTATTTTTTATTTTTGTAAAGATTTATATACTTATGCATACAAGAACTGGGGCACAGGCTAGAGGTGTGGGGGGTGAGAGGATTCACCAGGGACAGAGTGGTGAACAGAACAGGCAGATTCTGAAATGCACTGCTGAGGGGAGCAGCAGGCGTGTGGGTAGCTACCTGGCTGTGGATGGAACTCGTGCTGCAGTGGCTGAGGACAGCCTCATAGGCTGTGTCTCAACCCTTTGCGCCACCAGGGAGGCCCACCAGTTTAATTTTAACATAAATTTCTACTATAAAATTAATTCCCTGTAGTTACATTTAAAAAGATTTTATTCATATGTGAACTTACAGAATCTCTTTTTTTTCCCCTTTCAAATCATGTTACTATTGCACATTTGAAATAATCAAAGCTTTGAAGAGACAAAGATAGGAAAAATTCAGATACTCCTTGTATTCCTAGCATGTGAGAGGCATTATGTCAGTTCTTTACATAGATTTCCCATTTAATCGTATGTAGGATAATTTGAGCTGGATATTTTTGTCCCCACTTTCAGATGAGAAAATTTATCCTCAGAGAGCTTAACCATGTTGCCAAAGCTCTACAAATGGTATATAATAGAGGCAAGATTTTACCTCAGTGTACTCGAGCATCAGCAGCTTTGTACTTTATGTTGAAACAAACAGGTGTGGCTATGACTTTCTCCTTAAATCACCTTTCTCAAAATGGGGAGGGAATCAATGACTAGTGAATGCATAACAGGTGTCGGGTTTGTCAAAAGCATTTTAATTAGTTTACTTCACTTAATTTCCACAGAAAGTATGCAATGTAGGCCTCATTGCTTTTATTTTACTAAGAAAACTAAGGATGAGAAAATTTGTATAATTTGCTGAAAGTCTTACAGTACCAATCAGCAAATTTAAATACAAATTTATCTGATTTCAACATCTCTAAAGGCTTCCATTTTGGCCTCCTCTTTTAATGCAGACAAAAGAATATATATTTCAGTATATTTAAGGAAGAGAATAGAAATCTGGTGATATTTCTCTACATTCACAAGATTGGTATCCCCAGTTATGTAAGAACAAAAAAATTCCATGTGCCTGTTTGGCTGAATTTTTCCAAGAGAGTGAAAACTGATGAAATCAGGAAACAAAGTAAAATGATTCTCTAATAACTAATTTTCACACCAGGACTCTCATAATTACATTATCTCAACTTAAAAAAATGAAATTATTCACATCCCTGGAATATGTGATAGATTATTAATTAGTTCAAATTTTTGCATAAAGTTTTTTGAAAATATAGTAATTTAAATATTTCAATATTTTGTCTAGCATTTATTTCCTATTCACAAAATTTATACCAAAACTTGACTATTTATCAGCTCTAGTTATTGAGTAGATTTATATCTTAGAATTCAATTTCTGTTAGAAGAACAGAAATTATTTTTGTGTTTTTTTAATATGTGGCAGAACAAATTGTGCTTTTATTTTTTAGTGTTTTAATTAAATTGTTTGAATGGTTTTCTTTTTATCAGTATTCTGTGTGCATATAATAATAATAATAATTTAACTTTTTTTTTTCTTTTTACCATTTATTGGCTGTATTATACATCATTGTAGGGTAAAGAAAAATATTGATGGATCCTTGTCCTGAATGCATGCCTGATGGCGGGCACCTGGAATAGGGTATGGGCACAGGTAGATGGGATTTAGCTGAGCTAAGACTGTGCTTTTAAGGGCGGCGTCACGGGGACGCCAGCAGCAGCAGTAGAAGCCGAAGCAGAAGCCGAAAGAGAAGCCGAGAAGCAGCAGAACAAACGCTAGAGAGCCCAGATAGAGTGTAGACTTGCTGGGGGCTGGGAGGCCTACCAGCCCCCCAGCCAGCACCCCTGCCTGCCATATGCCTGGTGAACCCCAATAAAGGACCTGCAAAACTACTGAGGACTCTGACTCCTCCTTTACCCGGTCTGCATGGGATCAGAAAACCTGCACTGTGTCTTGTCCTGCCCTTACAATCATGCTCATCATTTCATCAGTCCAAGTAAAATTCTAAATCTACCAGAATGCTAATTTTTTAAGATCTGATAGCAGTTATTTCTTGAGATAAGACAAGGGTGTCTTTCTTGAGACTCTTTCTCTTAAGTAAGGACTGCTTGATAAGAGAAGATGTTGACTGTTTTCGCAGAGGTTTTGTATTACTATATTTTATAAAGCAAGAAAGGATATACCCTGAACCTTAAGGAACCTGCATATCAACAATGGCCATGGCCACTTTTGTAGCTTTTCCATCTGTTAGTAGTGAACAGAGAGTACCTCATCCTCAAATGGACTTGAAGTGAAGTATTTACTCAATGCTAGAGTTAAGTGAACTGTTATCTTTAGGGTAGTCATTGTTATTCACTTTAAGCATTTTTCTTTACACGCCTTCTCAACCTGTTCATCCCTTTTCAAACTCTTGGAGCTTTGCTCTGAAAACCTTCTAATGTTATAGAACTGAATCCTCACCTTAAATTTGATTAGTGAAACTTTATTTCATCCAAGACTTCAATAGAACATTTTCTGACTGCCTTCAGGCTTAGCATTTTACAAATCCTAATAGCACTTCTTCACCCATTTATACTTATCATTCTAACTTCAAAGCTGAACATCATACTAAAGTATTTCAATCATCTGCAGATGTCAAATTCTCTCTCTTTGACTATATACCTCAATAATATCTATTTTTAGCAATATGATTAATCTCAAGACTACAATAAAATTTAGTCTTTTTCCCCCACCGCCATCTTTATATCACCCTGTGCCTTTTATCTTCCACTCTTTTAACCTCCCTGTCAAAGGTTGTTTATTGATGTCCACTGGTTTTTGAAAGTTTACGTGTTGTCAAATTTTATGAAATGTAAATGACCAATATATCTTTCTTTATCATTTTGACTTATTTTGCTACATATTATTCTCCCAGATTCTTTCCATTTTGTATATAAAATACTCCATGGTGTGACTATAATGCATCTTAACCCAATCGTCCATTGATGGATTAAGACTGCTTCATATTCTAGCTATTGTAAATAATGCTTTAGTGAACATTGTGGAATATATGGGTTTCTGTGCTCATGGTTTCACACATCTTCATGAAGCTTCCAAGAGTTCAAGACAAAGAAAGAACCTACAGGGGGTGTAGGGGGAGGAACAGGAATTCCATAAAGGAACTATCAGTTTAACATCAGACTTCTTGGGGAAATTAACTTATGGACAGAGAAGAATGGAAAAATGTATTAAAAGTACTCAGAGATAAAAATTGCCATCTCAAAATACTACATTCTGTAAGAATCTCCTTTTGATGTGAGGGAGAAATAAAAGCCTTTCCAGACAAGCAGATGTCAAATTCTTAACTTTCACCAATATGTTTTGGTCTCACTTTCTCTGTTCCAGTCCACTTCAGTAAACCACTATTGTGTTTCCTGCACATTATCGTTACCTGAACTCCTTTGCATTTAATAACTTTAATGTCAATATTAGCACTGTTTCTCTCTTCCTTAATATGATTGCTGCCTTGTTTTCATATCTTAAAGCACTTAAAACATTAACTACTTTATCCTATTCTAGCTATTAAACTTTAATTTCTCTTTTTTATGTAACTAGAATCCATACTGGAATGATTGAACTGCTTTTTTCACCAGGGTTTTCCATTTCTTTGCTCTCTTGTTCTTATTGCTTACCACCTCCATTAGATGTATTCTAACATCATAGGTAAGATACTTCTAGAGAAAATGGTGGGGTCATATGAGCCTGCATATTTATTCATGAATGGTGCCAAATTCAATTGATCAGCAATATTTGTTGATGTCAATAATTGACTCCTTTTCCCTCTACTAACTAAACTCATTATTATTCTTCTCAAATTCTGACTCTCTTCAGCTCCCTCAATATGTAAGAAATTACCATGCCATTGATTTAATAGAACAAATCAGACCTTTCAAACACATTATTCCATGACTTCCTGTGACCCTATATTAGATATACAGATAGCTTGATAGATAGATATAGATAGATAGATAGATAGATAGATAGATAGATAGATAGATAGATAGATATAGATAGGTAGTTATCTCTCTCTGTATTCTTCATTCCAGTTTTAAAGTTGTGATAGTTCACCTTTCCCAGGTAGATCTTTAACCCTAGATCACTTAAATCCTTATTTTGTCAGTTAACTTTTGTTTTTTGAACCTCCTATCACTTCCAAAGACACTCCCAACCTAAGAATCACGTGGACAGAGAAAGTTACATAGGGGCATGCAATAAAAAGAGACAAATTTATCACCCAAGGTACATGCAGAATATATTAAAAGTGTAGCATATGCATTACAAAAAAAATGTGAAAGGAATGATCACATACAGCATAATAATTTTGAATTTTATTATATAAATGTGGCCAACTGTGCATTTTCTCTTTTATATTATCTATCAATAATGTATGCATTAAAATAAAGTATTTATATGCTCCCCCTTTAAATTATTTGAGAAGGAAGCTGCATTCATTTTTTTTAATTATATAATTTTGTTGAGCTGACATTGGTTTACTGTATATGATTTAGGTGTATATGTTCATACCTCTTCAGCTATACACTTGACACCATGTCAACAACCAAAGTACTCATAGTCATAGTCTTCCACCTTAGTCCATTGGGTCCCTTTTCTCCTCTTGCTTCATATCTTTCACTCTCCCCTGGTAGCCTCAGTCAGTTTTCTAAGGTTTGTTTTGTTTTAGTTTTATCCATTCCTTTGTTTAGTTTCTTTGAATGCCACAGATGAGTGAAATCATACAGTATTTGTCTTTCTCCTTCTGACTTATTTCATTTAGCACAACTTGCTCTAGGCCCTATAAATAATGTTGAAAGGAACATAGGAGGGTATATATCCCTTCAAATTGTTATTTCTACATCGCTGAGTAGCTCTCTATGAAAGAAATCAAAACAGTATGGTATTGGAATAAAATTAGATACAAAGGCCAATGGAATTGAATTGAGAGCCCAGAAACAAACCCAAAATTATATAGACAATTTTATTACAAAGGAGATAATAGTATATAGTGGGTACACGGTGGGAAAATACATGTCTCTTCAACAAATGGCATTAGGAAAACTGGACAGCTATATACAAAAAATGACTCTAGTCCTCTAACAGCACACAAAAATTAACTCAAAATAGATAAGCAACGATATAAGACCTGGAGCCATAACATACATAGAAGAAGAGCATAGACAAAACATTCCATGGTAAAATCAAATGGAAATGGCATCAAATTAAATAACTTCTGCACATCAGAAGAAATTAGAATCATTAAAACAAAAAGACACCTTACTAAATACAAGGAAATATTTACAGATCATGTATCTGACAAGAAGCTAATGGCCAAGCTCTACAAAGAACTCAGACAACAAAGAAAAAATATAACACCACAATCACATTCATAACAACACAATGGGCAGAAGAACTGAATGTAAACTTACTCAAAGAAGGCGTGCAGATGGTTAACAAGTTCATGAAAAAATGTTCATCATCACATGTCATCAGAAAAATGCATTTCAAAACCACAATGAGATACCATTTCACACCCATGAGAATGGCCTGTATCAAAAAGACCACAAAAAAGGTCTCATTGATTGTGTGGAGAAAAATAACACTCCTACACTATTGGTAGGAATGTAGACTGTTCATTCCCTAATGAGCACAATGTGGAGATGTTTCAAAATATTAAAAATAGATCTACCATATGACTATGCATTTCCACTACTAGGACGCTTTATTCCTTTTTTTTTTTAAGATTTATTTACTTATTTATACAAGCACTGGGTACAGTCAGAAGCACGCGAGGGTGATAGAATTCACCAGAGCCAGAGCAGGGAGCAGAAAAGGCAGAAGGACCAAAGTACACTGCTGAGGGGAGCAGCGGGTGCAGCAGGAGAGGTCTCCGCGCCATGTGGGATCCTCGCTGGTGGCCAGGGATAGAACCAGCGCTGCAGAGGCTGTGGGCAGCTTCGCAGCCCAGCGCTCAACCACTGCACCACCAGGGAGGCCCTAGGAAGCTCTATACTTATAGTGAAAACTGTGCTCCAGTAGATTTAGTCAAATTAATAATATGGGGAATCATTTGAATTTTAGGACCTGTTCTTTCAAATGGTTTCATTGTTCACATGCTAGAGGAGCATTCCAACATGACTTAACTTGACAGAGAATGAAAGGGACTGAACTTGAGGGCTGTGATGTCGGTGCCCTTCCTTGTTGCCCATGTTAAGAAAGACTCCACATTAAGTTTGTTGTGGCAATTGTTAGAAAATAACATTTCTTCTTCTGATTAAATTCTGTCTCATCTATTTTTTAAACTGAGAGATTTTCAGTATATGGTTTCTCTGTATGACTTTTTTTGTGGCTATCAGTGATTTGTATTGTGAAAGGATAAGGAAAAAACTTCTGTTTTAATTATTTAAATTTGCAGATAAATAAAAATAGCTTATATGTTTTGGTTTTGTTTTTTATTTAAGCCAAGTTGAAAAATATGTCTGTTTTCTGTGTGCTATCATTTTTTTTTTCTTTTTTAGGTAATAAAGTCGATTTCACAAAAGAAATGTGAAATTAACTAGTTGTAAGGACTATATTCTCTAGCCGTCAACAGTAATTAAAAGGTGGTTTTACTCCCTAACTACACATTTACATTTCACACTTCCCTGATTGGATTTTATTCCCAAGATGCTCATTGAATGGAAATTTAAAGTTTATTTTTAGGTAGCTCCTTTGTGTTTATGCTGTTTACTTCCAAATTCTTGGAGACAGCTGTAACTAAATGCCAAATAGTGAATTTTCAATACTCTGGATAAAGTAGTTATGTTTGGAAATATATTCAAGACAAGAATTATCTCTTACTTTACTCCTCAGAAATATTACCATAGAATCTATCTGGTGTTCCTCCTGTTCGTCTGCCCTTTAGTTCCTGATGCTGGGCAATAGAATTACAACAGCAAATAAAACAATGTAGAAATTGTCTAAAAACAGGAATTCTGTAATGGAGAATGGACTGAGATACAAGAAATGGAAAATCATATCAGTCAGCTTTTATGGAAGCATTTTGAGACAAATTAATCATTTGTGTTTATGTGTGGCCTGTTTGTAGGAATAAGTGAATAGTAAATGTGACAGCTGTATCAAAGGAGAAATGGCTTAAGTGGGTTTAGTATCAAGAGCACTTGCAGACTAACCACACTCAGAGTGCCATAGCGCAAATGTGAAACCCACTTTCGAATTTTCTTTGATTGTCTAAATAGGAGGCATTATTCCATATATTCATTTCTTCATTTGTCTATTCTTTTATATTATGTTAACTTGGTTCCCTGAAAGTTTCCAATCACTTTGCTTATATAGTATGTTTTTCAAACAGCAACTCTCCCACAGTCTTCCAATATTTTCCCTTTAAGAGGTTTTTAAACAATCTAAAATTTTGGTCTGAATAATAGCTATTATTTCTTTTTTTTTTTTGGTATGAATAATAGCTATTATTTCTGTCTTCCTAGTATGTGTGAATCATAATGCTAAACATTCTTCCTGATATGTGTTACCCATTACAGTAACTTTAAGGGCCAGCTAGCACTATATTTAATTTTTTTTAAAGATTTATTTATTTTTTTATTAATACAAGCACTGTGTACAGTCAGAAGCGCGGGAGGGTGAGAGAATTCACCAGAGCCAGAGCGGGGAGCAGAGCAGGCAGAAGGGCCGAAGTACACTGCTGAGCGGAGCAGCGGGCGGCAGGAGAGGTCTGCGCGCCATGTGGGACCCTCCTCCAGTGGCCAGGGAGCAGCCAGGGATCGAACCAGCGCTGCAGAGGTTGCAGGCAGCTTCGCAACCCAGCACTCAACCGCTGCGCCACCGGGGAGGCCCTGTATTTAATTTAAAATAAGGAAAAAAGTGAAATATATCTTCAGATAGTAGATATATAAATATACTAAGTTTTGATTATCATTTATTTTTCCTTTCTGTCTTTACCTGTGTCTATTTCTGAGAATTTCCTTTTGTGGTTCTGAAACAATTTGATTACCGCAGCATAACACATGGTAGCATTTCTTAAGATAATATGGAGAATAACATTGAAATTTAAACTGGAAATGTATGTGAGAAAAAAATCATTTAAGAAGGATGTTTGAAAATAAGCAAGATTAATTTTAAATAAATATAATTATCGATTTGGGGATAAAGAAGGGAAAAAATTAACTAAGGATGCTAGACTATTGACAAGTATTATGGTTATAATTAATTCTATTCAGTTGGGAACTAAAGATAATTAATAGAAGTCCGTAAGATTATTTTCCATAGTGTAGGTAACTCTCTTGTAACAATATTTTAGAAGTTTCTTTTAATTTTGAGGTAGATAAGAAAAACTACACCACACCATGAAATTTCTTACTGTATTTCAGGAAAAAACACAGTGTGGGATTGGTTTTAACACATGATTCAGTCTTGTCATTGTTGTTTAAACTGTAGCCATGATTAGAGTGCTATCTATGAGTGGTTCCTGTTAGCTGTACTCATATTTTCCTGTTCTTGGTGCCCTGAGCCCGTTTTTCCATTTTGCTTAGATTTGCCTTGGAGATTTGCCAATGAATGCCAATGTATTAAATCTGCAGGGATACTCATTCTATTTATGTGGAGTTACCAAAGTTTCACTCTTGAAAGTACAAATTTTATTTTTTTTAAAGATTTATTTATACATGCATACAAGAACTGGGGTACAGGCCAGATGTGCGGGAGGGTTAGAGGATTCGCCAGAGACAGAGCAGGGAGGAAAACAGCAGCGGGCGAGACAAGAGAGGTCTGCCACGCCATGTAGGATTCTCTCTGGCTGGCCGGGATCGATCCCGCGCTGAAGAGGCTGCAGACAGCTTCACAGCGCTGTGCTCAATCGCCTGTGCCACCAGCGGAGGCCCGGAAGTACTATCTTTAGACCTAGATTAGAAATCAGCAACTGTCTGTATCTCTCTCTTGCTTTATCTATTTTTGTTTTTAGTTGATTGTACAGAAAATATCTTCTTGTTCCTATTCAGGTACTGCAAGAGGTGCAATCGTCGTTTGTTACTCTTTTCAAAAGATGTCTGTAAATGCCTTCTACAACTATATTGTTCTGGAGGGTGAGAGTCCCCATCCTTGTCTCTGTAAAAGAATATCATCCAGCCTGAATCTGTGGTAGATTTTTCTCCCTTACTAGAAGGGCACTATTTCATGTCTGTCCCCCTTCCTCTTTTTACTTTGCTTATGCCTTGGAACAGAACCGTGCTTGGGAACTTTATTTAATGACTTTATTTATTTATTTATTTGTTTGTTTGTTTGTTTATTTATTTATTTATTTATTTTTAAAGGTATTATATATTTATTTATTTATACAAGCACTGGGTACAGTCAGAAGCGCAGGAGGGTAAGAGAATTCACCAGAACCAGAGCAGGGAACAAAACAGGCAGACTGACCAAGTACACTGCCGAGGGGAGCAGTGGGCAGCAGGAGAGGTCTGCGTGCCATGTGGGACCCTCGCTGGCGGCCGGGGATTGAACTAGCACTCAGAGGCTGCGGGCAGCTTCGCAACCCAGCGCTCAACCGCTGTGCCACCAGGGAGGCCCTTTATTATTATTATTTTTTTTATGTTTTGTGGGTTTTTTTATTTAAATTTTATTTTTATATTCCCCATAAATTATAACCCCCTTATTTTGACCCCAAGCCCTCCTTTCCCCGCCCCCCAACCCCCATAGAGTGTCTCTAGTTCATAGTTGTTTGTTGATTTTGATATTTTCTTTCTTATAGTTATTCTTTTTCCTGGTCCCTTATTTAAGTTTTTGATTCCTGCTATGAGTAAGACCATCCAGTATTTTTCTTTTTCTTTCTGGGTTATTTCGCTGAGCATGATCCCTTCCAGCGCCATCCATGTTGCTGCAAATTGCATGTGTTTATCTTTTTTGAAGGCTGAGTAATATTCCATGGTGTATATGTACCACATCTTCTTGATCCAGTCATCTGTTTTTGGGAATTTGGGTTGTTTCCAAAGCTTAGCTATTGTAAACAGTGATGCTGTAAACATAGAGGTGCAGGTGCTCTTTGGAATTGACGTTTCTGTGTCCTTTGGGTAAATACCTAGGAGTGGAATTGCTGTATCATATGGAAGCTCTATGTTTAGTAGGTCCAGAAATCTCCACACAGCTCTCCATAGTGGTTGGACCAGTTTGCACTCCCACCAACAGTGCAGGAGAGTTCCTTTTTCTCCACAACCTCGCCAACATTTGTTGTTGCTAGTTTTTTTTTTTTTTTAATATGTGTCATTCTCACTGGTGTAAGATGGTATCTCATTGTAGTTTTGATTTGCATTTCCCTTATTACAAGTGATGTTGAACATTTTTTCATATGCCAGTGGGCCATTTGCATTTCCTCGTCAGAGAAGTTTCTTTTTAGCTCTTCTGCCTATTTTTTGACTGGATTATTTTCTTTGTTTTTGTTGAGTCTCATCTGCTCTTTAACTATTTTAAACACAAAGCAACTTGTAATCTCTGCCTATGAAAAAGTTGTCATCTTCTCATCCCTGCTTTTCTTCCCATCACTAACTTTAGTCTTTCTTTGCAATCTTCCTTTCCTATTTTACCTATTGTCTTGTGAGTCTTAATCCATTATTTAATTACAAAGTTATTTACTGGAGATAATGTCAGTTTTACTGGTGGCCTATAAATTGAAACATAAAAAGGAACAAAAAAGCTGTTGAATCAAAGTGAGGATGAAAGATAGCATATTAAAGTAGGCAAAGTAAAAATATGAAGGGCAGTTATAGTTTGCAGGCTTTTCTTAGCACTTAGTAAATGGCAATTCCGTCATTTACTTCACCTTTTCTGAAATTTTGAAAACTCAGTTCAATCTCAAACAAACAAAAATTGCAGAGTCTGATGACCATTCCTTAGGTGATCAGACTTAGGCACATTTCCTCACAGTGGTATATTCACATGTAATGTGAAGATTATATAAATGTAGCTATAATAACTGTTCAATATGTAGATATTATGGTTAACTTTATTGTGTCTTATTTTATTGAATGTTATGTGTCTCAGGGGTACCTAGATTATATCTTGTTTAAGAATAATCAAATGGGCTTGTTACAAAGTACAAATACTCTAGCTTTGATGTGGGGTCTCAGAATATACATTTTTATATGAATCCCTACAGGTGAGATTGAGACAAACCATAATGATTTGCTAAGATATGGGTACTGAGACATACTTAAATGTTTTGGTGTTGAGACATGGGATTTACACCTCCCTATTCCAATCTTTGGTGCTTACTAACATCTAACTTGTAAAAACTTACTCAAACCTTTTTTAAGCTCATTTAATGGGGACACATGAGTCATTTACTTAGCATAGAGTAAATTTTCAGCAATCATACGGATGAAATCTAAGAAATAACTTGTTAACATCCTCAGAAATGACTGAAAAACAAAGTACAAAGAAGAATTAAAGTTCTGATCTAGGATTATATATCTTACAAATGTAAAATAACAACTTTTCTGCCTACTGACATTGTAAATCCATAATTATTTTTTTAAAGATTTATTTTATTTATTTATACAAGCACTGGGTATAGTCAGAAGCGCGGGAGGGTGGGAGAATTCACCAGAGCCAGAGTGGGGAGCAGAATAGGCAGAAGGACCGAGGTACACTGCTGAGGGGAGCAGCGGGTGGCAGGAGAGGTCTGCACGCCATGTAGGACCCTCGCCCAGCTTCAGGGGATCGAACCGGCGCTGCAGAGCCTGGGGGCAGCTTCACAACCCAGTGCTCAACTGTTGCACCACCAGGTAAATCCATAATTAAACAGAGGAGTATGTATCAAGGATGGGCTTCCAAAAGTATTTTTAATATATTGCTCCATCATTTTGTACTTTTGGTATTTTCTCTATTTTCCACAAAATAGTAAAATATAAACACACACACAATAATTTTCTTGAATGAAAAAACTGGGTATACTTGTAAAATAATCTTGACACTAAGAAAACACCAAGGCACATGATAAAATGTGATTTTGTTCCTATGATTTCTAAATTAATGAGATTATTTTAATTTAAATTGTTAGGGAAAGTTCTAAATGCTTTAGTATGTAACCTATCTTTCTTCCCTTACAGTTCTAGTAATTAACTTCTAGCTTTACACAAATAGCATGTATCATAAATAACATTTTCTTAAATTTTCAGTATAGACAAAAATGACAAATATATTTTAACAGCCTATAGCTATATAAATTTTACTTTCTAATTTCCTTTTCTAATAGTTAACTTACCTCTTTCTTGCTGAATCCCATTGATACTATCTCTCTTAAAAGAAAAGTACATAGAGGGCCTCCCCACTGGCGCAGTGGGTTGAGTGCAGTGCTGTGAAGCTGTCTGCAGCCTCTGCAGTGCAGGTTCCATTCCCGGCCAGCCAAGGAGATACCCACATGGTGTGGCAGACCTCTCCTCTCTCACCCGCTGCTCCCCTCATCAGTGTGTTTCAGTCAGTCTGCCTGTTCTGCTCCCTGTTCTGTCTCTAATGAATTCTTTCATCCACCCATGCCTCTGGCCTATACCCCAGTTCTTGTATAAATAAATGAATCTTAAAAAAAAAAAAAAAAGAAAAGTACATGGGCAAGTAGTGAATGAAGAGGGCAGTAGAGAATTTATTCCATCTTGAGTGTTGCCAGCATCTAGTCAAGTTAAGTACTGAGGAGAAATTAACTACCTTCTCTTCCACTTTCAACATCAAGAAGCCCCAGTGTGGTCTTGCCCCTTGTAGCTTCCTATCTTAAATGGTGGCATTAACAATGAAGTGTGGGGGCATAGTATCTTCCAGTAGTTGTCTTGGTAGCCAAAAGTCAGTACCACCTTTTAGAGCCTATAAAAAGCAAAGGTTCCAAACCGTAGATTGATTTCAATAAGCCCAAACTTCAGGTAGTTAAGTGATTGTGTGTTTCCAAGATTCTCAGTTCACTGAAAATAAAATTCCATGAATTTTCACATAATGAAAAATATGAGCACACACATATTGAATATTCAGGAGTCTAATAATGCATCTGAGAGCAAAGGAATATTCAATGCAAAGATTTTGAAAAAAAAAATGCAAAGGAAATGTGACCTCTTCACAGTTAAAGTTTCATTTTTGTGCTTTTTCCAAACTTTGCATGTAGATAAAAGAAACTGAAATTACCAAATGCATGAAGTCTTTGAGCCAATGCAGATTTCAAACTCATAAGCTGATCAGAGAATTAAATGTTCCTTACTTGGAACATCCTTTAAATAATGTATTTTTCCTTGCCTTTGTTAGCTTGTTTGTTTGTTTGTTTGTTTGTTTTAATCAACAAGTCTATTCTTGTTCCACTGCTGCTGTTACCTGAAACTGAAGTGATAGAGACTCATTAATGCAGATTAGTGTCTGAAAGTGAGCAACACTTATAGATAGCAATTCTTGTTTTCCTTTTCCAAATATTCTCTTGAGTGAAGAAAAGCCAAGGGGCTAGTTGCTGGAGGAGAATTAAGCCATCTCAAACAAACAAACAATAGGCTTAATCCTTTTTTACTCTGGTGTTTATAAAGGAGCAGATTACCCATCCTTGGAATAGATGTTCTGCTACTTTGCATTCTGATTATGGTAGCTGATGGCAACAACATAAGCACAGTCCCAAAGTTTAATAATAAAGCATATTTTCACTCCTTCAGAAACAAAGTGATAAATGCTCATATATTCAGCACTTGAATCTCTGCTGAGGTAGCATGCTTTAGGATCAGCAGAAAGAATATATAAATCACAACTGAAGTGCAGGGAGATGTTATTACATGAATGTTTTATTACATGATATAAGAAATAATACTACAGGAGTTTAGCATGAAGTCAAAACTCATTGCACAAGATCAGATTTAAATATAGTATCATGTTTTAATCTATTTTTGCCTTTGTCAAATTGACAGTCATCTTTTGTCTTGTAATTAAATATCAGTTTGGACCCTCAGGCCTCTGAGACAAATTGGTTGTATTCTTATATGTTAAACACTGACTTAATTCAGTTCAATCTTTTAATTCTTCTTCCTTTAATTACTTAGTAGCTCAAACTAATAACTGGTTTTGTTTCTTTAAACTTACCATGTAGTCTTGCCAAAGCAAATTGCTATATCTGATTTCATGTGAGCGCCAAGTTGCTTAGCAACTTAAATCTGCCTTATATTCCATCTTTTTGCATGTTCCTTAATCTCTAAATTTTTATCAGGCTATAATTTTAGAAATACCAATATTAATTCCAATTAATTTATTAGTGTTTTTTTTTAATTTTTATTCACAGTGAACAGTTAGTTATCCATTGAGTTTGTAGGGCCATGTTTGTGTGGGGCAGAGGGTGAGGAGGAGAGAGATTTTAAGACAGATAGAAATGTGAATCAGAAGATGAAAGAGAAGAAAAGAAGATAATGCATTTATAATATTTTATTCTTCTATCTTTAGGCTCTAAATATCTTATTCCTTTTTTACCTTTTCATATGTGGTTTACATGTTCTGTTTTCTCCTCCAGGTGCCAAAGCTCTTGTTTGTAACCTGAAGGAGAGGGGATTTAGTCATCTATAGTAGTTCCTGCATTATTTCATGCATAATTGGCATTCAGGCTCTGAAGACTTAAAGCAGATCCAATCCAGAGCCTTGTGTGACTTTATCCCCAGAGAGAAATTATCCCTTTGGGAGGTTCGTCATCTTTGGCAGGAAGAAAATGGTGTTACTATTTTGTACTTTCATTGTGTCCTGGCAGACAGGCAGTGACTTTTCAGCCAGGTCTATAGGCTAATTGTACAAATGATGGAAAATGTCAGAATCTAAAGGGAAAAAAAAAGCATCTTAAAGTAAGTGACAGTTGTCACTTTGCTTATTTTCTGCTATTTTCTGTAATAGGCCACAAACTATACAGGGACATTTGAAAGATAATAAAGATTTGCTTTACACATACATAATATTGAAAGGAAATGAGCCTTAAATATTGGTGTATATTTCTTCAGAATGCAATTACCCTATATTACCCTATCAGTCACTCCTCTTCATCAGGGGCCAATAATAATTTCCTCAATAACTCTTCATTCTAAATATCCACTCTCATAAATGCATACTCAGAGGTGTGTTGCTTATAAATCAGGAAAACAAATGACTATAGCAAGAGTAAGTGCCCATTAATTTTGTGCTTCCTTTTTGAGAACAACTGCTTCAATCCAACTATTATTTGTCTCAGGCGTGAAAGCAATCTTCAAGTTAAACTCTGAATTGTTGATTTTTATTTATTTATGTTTTGGATTGGCACTCAAATTTAAATAAGGCAGTGACAATGCTTGCTCAATGAACTCTAAATTAATTTTATTTTTGTTTATGGAACTTCACAGTTTTTTTATTGTTTTGGGGGGGCATCTTTATTGTTTTTCCATTCTTGCTCTTATTCATTTCTTTTTAGAAGCACTGCAATGTATGGCAGTCTTTTATTGTCCTTAATCATTCTACATCTGTATCATTTGCAAAATTTCAATGAATAGTTTATTATCTAAAATGGTATATCTAAGTACCTCTTCTATGTGCATTAAGAGGGAATGGTTTTATTCAGTCCAAATGCCACCTACCTTTGACAGCTACATATGAATGGTAGGACTTTTAGTCCTCTTCGCAGTTGCCCTCGCGGGGATCTGAATAAGTAGCATAAAGGAAGCTTGTAGAATATATGTCTGTAAACACATTTGTTAATATCAGGCACCAAGTGGTTCCAATCCCCCAATACCCTCATCACCATCTTCCTTTTCTGATCATTTACACTTATCCATATCTGGGGAACCCAAAGTTATTTAAAGAAAACTCATTTTTCTTTCCATTATCTGAGGTGTGTAACCTAATCCCCATGCAAAGGAGCTGTGTTTTGTGCTCCTAAAAATGTAATTCTTTGAGCACCGCAAGTGGCTTCAGTTCCAGTTATAAATGGAAAGAATACTTGTTTTCCAATATTATGCCATAGTATTTCCCTGGACCTCCAAATCTCCATGTGCTGAAGAATAACAGTATCAACACACATTGATTCATTAGTGTTTCCCTCAAATTCTTGTGACCTGGGTACAATAGATACCATTTCATCTACTGCCTTATTGTACTTTAACTTCTTAAAGACACAAACTTACTTTCCCCTCCCAACTGATATTAGAAGTGCACCTGATATTACAAGTGAGGTGAATAGCTTCTGGGTCTTATGTGTTCAGTAAGGATGAGGGGAAGGATTTTTCTCCTCAGTTGAATCCAAATTCATACTCTACATAGGGACATCTCTATTCAGTGGTAAATAGAACTAATCTCCAAAGATGAACTAAGAAATGTGAGATTTAAAATGTGATCTCCAAGTAGTTTGGCTTTCTGCTTGGTGATGATCTGTTATAACACTGAGTTATGAAACTTATTCCTTGCAAAGTATTCCAGGTCTGTTGGAAGTGTCTGTCCTCTCTACAGTGGAGGAATACATCGCAGAAGAAATTAGCTGGGGTTGGTAAATCAGCTTCCTAAATTTTGTTCCTCTTAGCAGTGAGAATATTCTTTGATATAGGTTACATTTATTTCTTATACTTTCTGCCAAGTCTTTTCTGGGCTAAGATATTGTACACTGGTTTTACCTTTTAGGAAAGTCTTACCAATCAGACAAGAATTGTTCCAGGAAAGTCAGTTGCCAAGAAAAATCAGTGAAATTCTTGGGTGGATATTTGGCATGTAAGCTAAAAACATTCTGTTAAAAAAAAGGTATTAGTATCTTTTTCTTTTTCATAAAAGGATCTCAACTGATACAGAGCCAGCTATTCAATGATGGATATAGGTTTGAAAAAAATAATACTGCAACCTGTTAGGTTTTCAACACTCATTGAAAGTGAAGCCATGCTAAGAATGTCCCTTGGCTCATTACAACTGTCATGGAGTACAGAGCCTGGCGCTCTGTAATGTTGTCCTGCCATTATATCCCTTGTGTGCAGGGGATATTCTTTTTTAAAAGTCACTCCATATTGACTGTTAGGTTGGATTATTTACAATTATTTCTAGCAGTCCATTGTTTTATCACATCATTTGATGTTTGAGTTTGGTGCATTTTTTAAGTATTTATTCTGATACTTAACTTCAATTACCATGCTTAAATGCACTGAAGAATGGTGACATTCTGAACCAGAATATTCTATTTGTTAAGGTGGCATTCTCATTTTCCTCTAGGAACTCATACTAGAAAAACCTTACCTGGCAATTTCATATTAGCTATTAATTATGTAAAGTACAAATTTAACAACTGGAAAAAGAATGTTCTATTTATATAACCCTTCAAATGATGTTCAGCTTTGATACATCTTGTTTGCATATTGCCCTCTCAGTTTTATTCTCCACTGTGGATTGTATACAAGGCGAAGTGTTCTAGTGTGGGAGAAATATTAGGGATTTAACTTCTGTTTATTTTCATCTCATTTAATTTTAAAATTGATTTTTAAATTTTATAATATTTCTACTGAATAAGTGGGATAGTGTGTGTATCTTATAATTAAAAGTATATATATATATATATATATATAGAGAGAGAGAGAGAGAGAGAGAGTGTATGTAGAATTTTGATTTTGCTATAAATGTGCAATCAAATAAAGGGGTGTCACCTTTCAAAACTATTTTACAATATTAGTAAATAGCCAGCATTCCCAATGAAAAAAGGTATGGGTTTTGTGCAGCATGACTTGAATCTTTTCTTTTAAAAGTACATATTAGAAAAAGGTGCATGCAGTTCAACTAAAATATATTCTATCATTTCCTGCTTATTTTAAGCCTGTTAGCATCCTTCCTAAATAACCAACTTAAGAACATTCATATTGTCTTTTCTGATTGAAAGAGTGTCCCAAAAGATTGAAAAGTGGAAGACAGAAGTCAGAACAGGTGGTTATGCTAATTAAAACCGTATTATCTGTGTTTTGACTTTAAGTAGTGGTTAATGCATTGGGAAACTAGCAAACAATTTGCACAAATCCCATTCCTGAGAGGTCTAATTATTTTTAAGGAAGTTTAATAATTCTGACTAGACTGTCAGTCATAAGTCATACTCATTCAGTTGGCCTCTGGTGGTGATTTGTTTAAAATAGCCAAAGGACCTTATCATGTTGCATTATTTCAAAATATATACTAAGATTCAATGAACCAAAACCTCATTTCTCCTTCAGCTACCATATTCCCAAATCCACTATGAATTTCTTCTATTTTTTTAAAGGGATAAATCCATTAATTCATTTTGACTTTAGGCATGAAATTAAACTACCATTTCCACAACCAAAAGCAAATACCCATGGGGTCAATTAAAGTTATTGGTATTTTTTTGTTGATTCGATCTTATAACACATAAAATCTGGTATATCAGTTGCCAGTATTTGGTTATTATTTAATTTTTCAGCATCTAAGCATCCACTAATTAGTAGAAAAGTGAAATTTTGCCTTATCTCTAAAAAGTCAAACGGTGAGCTTAAAGAGAACTCTCATTTCATAATAACATCTTAAATCCTCACGCTATCTATTAAAAACTATTAAATATATTGGAAAATTATGAAATTAACATGAACATTTTTGCAACTACATTTTAGCTATAATAATTCTTGTGGATAGACTAATATAAACATTTATTCAAAAATTTACCTAACATAATGTAATAAAAATGTAGCTTTTAAAATACACTTAATTACATATAAAAATTAATGCTATGTTGTCTTGAATAGTGGTTAATATATATTTTCCCTTCAATACCAGCCATTAAAAATCTAGGTAAGAATTTTTTCATGATCTCCAAAATATCTTACCAATTATCTATTATAATGAACAATAGCTTAACATATTTCTAAAGTAAGATGAAATTTAGGGTTTGCGGATTATTTTCATAAGTCAATTAAATAGATTTGAAATAACAGAAATTCATAGTAAAATATCCCATGAGTTTACTTTACAATTTATGCTGCATTCCATCATACAACAAATGCAATACAAATTTCTGTTACCATATACCTTGCCTCTGGCTCTTTTTTCTTTATTTCTGTCACTAGAGACAAAATATTTTCTTCTGTGGCAGAACAGTGATGTCCCTGATGGCCACTTTTTCCTCATACTAATATCCTTCTTCAACTACCAAATTTTATAAACACAGATCACACATCCACAAAATTACTCTAATGAGAAGATAATCTGTTCCCACCCCCACTTTTACTATCAAAGCTACTATGGTTTTCATATATATTAAAATAGAATAGAAATTATAATACAAATTCTAAGAATGGGCTCTACGATTCTGATCATAGTCAGGGTTGCCCTACAATGGCAATATAATAAGGAGCTCACCAAAGCAATTTCAATTTAGCAATGATGTTTTCAAAAGGAAAACCTATTACAGATATGTATGTATATATATTTTTTAAGGTTTATTTTTATTTATACAAAAACCAGGGTGCAGTCCAGATGCGCAGGAGGGTGAGAGGATTCACTAGAGACAGAGCAGGGAACAGAAGAGGCAGACTGACTGAAATACACTGCTGAGGTGAGCAGCAGGCGAGACAGGAGAGGTCTGCCTCGCCATGTGGGATTCTCGCTGGCTGGCTGGGATGGAACCGGCGCTGCAGAGGCTGTGGACAGCTTCACAGTGCGGTGCTCAACCACCTGTGCCACCAGGGAGGCCCTATTTTTTTTCTTTTTTAACATTTTTGAAAGAAAATTAAGGTGTAAAAATTTACAGTCTAGGTACTGTCAAGAAAGAAAAGTACAAAATCAATAATAAACTGCACTGAATACATACTGCATGCTAGAAATAATGATATTTTTCATAAATCATTTAATCTTTCACAAGTGGTGTTAACATTAATATTCCTAATTACATGCAAAAAAAAACCCAAACAAAATAATTCACTAGTTATCTAATAGTTTACTTCTTTCTTACATCCAACTCTTATAAACCACTATGCATAACGTCACTCATAACCACAACCATGTTTAAATTATCAATAAGACTGTTATATATAAATTGAATTTTGAAAAATGTGAGAACTTACAACTTCTAAGAACTCCTATGCACCTACTATACATTTTTTTGACATTTAAAATGCTAAGCAGGGCCTCCCCTGATGGCGCAGCGGTTGAGCGCTGAGCTTCGAGGCTTGCCCGCAGCCTCTGCAGCGCCCTTTCGTTCCAAGGCCTCCGGCGAGGGTCCCACAAAAAAAAAAAGCTAAGTGTATAATGTTATGATCTTGAAATAAAAAATAAGAATAAAAATCCCAAAAATGCTTTATCAAGAAATTCTCAATTCCCTGGAGGAATAGTTAGATTCAGTGTGCTAAGTGATAAAAGGATGCATGGAAAAGAGGTCATTGGTTCACAAATGAAATATGTTATAGGTAGTAGGAGAAGGGTTTGATTTGGTTTGTGTAATGAATGACTTTTGGCATCTGTCTCTTTTTGAATGTGGGTTGGTAGAGAAAGGGAATAGATGAAATGTTCGATTTAATAGATAGCATGAAATGCCTTCAATTATCCATCACTATGTAAGGGACTAATGAATTATGACAAATGGGAAAAGATTAAATTTCCCAGAACTTATATTCATGGTGAGGAGTTTGGACTAGAACAGATAAAAGGATTATAGTGAGAACTGAGAACTACTATCCAAAAAACAGAAATCAGGGCCTCCCTGGTGGCGCAGCGGTTGAGCGCTGGGTTGCAAAATTGCCCGCAGCCTCTGCAGTGCCGGTTCGATCCCCGGCTGCTCCCCAGCCACTGGAGGAGGGTCCCGCATGGCGCGCAGACCTTTCCTGCCACCCGCTGCTCCCCTCAGCAGTGTACTTTGTACCCAGTGCTTGTATAAATAAATAAATAAATAAATAAATAAACAAACAAATAAAATAAATCTTTAAAAAAAAAAACCAGAAATCATTTTTTAAAATAAAATCACTTGATTTTTGCAATAATCAAGATAATGTAGCCTTAGAATTTGAAATGAGTTAGTTGCAATAAGGATGGGGGAGCAGAACTTATAATTTTTCAAAATAATGTTAGAAGGTGTAATTGAGGGCCTCCCTGGTGGCACAAAGGGTTAAGCAGAGCACTGTGAAGCAATCCACAGCCTCTGCAGCATGAGTTCTATCCCCGGATGGCCAGGGAGAAACCCACATGGTGAGGAAGACCTCTCCTGTCTCATCTGCTGCTCCCTTCAGCAGTGTATTTCGGTCGGTCTGCCCGTTCTGTTCCCTGCTCTGTCTCTGGTGGATCCTTTAACCCCCTGCGTCTCTGGCCTGTGCCCCAGCTCTTGTGTACATAAATAAATAAATCTTTTTAAAAAAAAAGTTGTAATTGAGAGGAGTTTGTGACTGATTCCATATGGTATAACGAAATGTTTGTTGATGAAGAGATATTTGTTTTTTCATTTGAAGTAGATGCATTTGAGATACTTGGGAATATAAAAAGAGATATCTAGTAGTCAATTATGTATGTGTTATAAAATCTAGACTAGAAAGAGAATCTACAATAATAGCTATATTTTGAATATAAGGCTAATCAGCAGGGAAGAATAACCTGAAAATTATTTGAATATATGGATATATGGCATTTAAGAGTCATTAAGAAAAATTAGTAAATAATAGGAAATTACATGGTATTCATATCAATAAAGTAAGGGATTGGGAAAAATACAAGACAAAGGAAATGGTAATTATGTCAAATATTACAATGGTCCATTATGATGAAGATAGTAGACAAGTGTTTCATTGAGTTGGCATTTAGATAATCGAAGACCTTAGTGAAACAGTTTCAGTGAAGCAGTAAGAATGAAAGTCATATTTTCTGGTTTTGTGAATTTAAAGAAGTGGTAGAGCAATGAGTATAATACTTTTTCAAGAACTAGCGTGAGAAGTGCTAAAAGTAATATAACTTTTTATTGGTTACATGTTTACTGTTTTCTTGAACTTATTTGTTTCCTTGTGATCTGAATTATTATTTAGCACTTCTGCATAGAATCTATATTTAGATTAGAGAGGTGGCTTTAAAACTAATAAATCTTAACACCTAGGTGATATGGTGGTTGGTTGTTCCTGAAAAATAATAAAAGGGTGAACATTGAGTAGAGAATTAAATTTTCATCTGACTTTTTTCAATAATATAACTTTCAGTGATTTAATATTAGCTTTTCCCCCCTTATGTTCTTGCATTTTTAAAATGCAATTTAGACAGCAGGTTTCTAATGTGTGTAACATTGCTGTTATATTTTAGCCTACATATAATATTAATAGTATACGTCATCTTCAACTGCAGAGAATTGAAAATGGTATCCTGTATGACTTAGAAGTTCTAAGTTTTGAATCTGGTTATCCAGGAATTAACATAAAATATTTATAAAGTTACTTAGCCTCAGTTTCCTTTTTTGAAAATGTTAAATTCAAATATAGTGGTAAAAATTAGAAAATAATAATTTGTTAGGCCTCCTTGTGGTGCAAGAGGTTAAGCCTCAACACTATGAAGCTATTAAATAGGACTCCCTCCTTTTTTACCACAAAGTGAGTGAAATTCTTCATTCATTCCAATGTTTTTCTTGGGAATCAGTATACTCTATAGTGGATTCCTGAACAGATGTTGAGAAAACAGGGCATCTTCTGGGCCACACTCAGTTTGGAGTGGAAAGCAATGAAATACCAGAACTTGGCTCATCATACTCACTGATTACAACCCTGCTGGACTCTGAACTCCCCGAGAGACTGGAAATGGTTCCAATCTGAATGTCAGCAGAAGGTCTGAACTACCTTTACACCAAGGATTCAGGGGATCAGCATCTTGAAGAACCTTTGCGCCCAAACATGTAGAATACTAGTTGGGCAAGTAAGACGTAGGTAAATAGGACATACAGTGAAAACAAACCAAAAAAATATCCAGAGAAGTAAAACTCCTGAAAGTGACAAAAACTAAAAACTTGAGATTGGCTACACTGGAGTATAAATTGTGAATTCTCCCATGATTTATTATAATAAATTAGTAGTCATTTACAGTCTTCTAAGTATATTTCATCTCATTAGACACTAAAAACAAAGTCCATTAAGTAGGAAAAATGTATTATAAACATTTTACAACTAAGAAAATAGCAAATTAAGAGATGTAGGAATTAAATGACTTTCCCAAACAATAAAAGACCATTAGATAATAAACATATTGTTGAATCCAGTTAATCTCATTTATTTGAGCTAATTTTGAGGAAATCTGACATGGACTACATCAACACATATTCTATATGCTTGAAAAGTTAGTAATGAGGGATTCAAATTGTGGAGACTACGTTAAATTAGATTTTCTCACTCTTTCCTCAAATTCCTTACAAATTATGTAAGGAATAATTACATACATAATTATTATCTAAAAAGAGAGGACAATAAACTTTTAATTCTTCAAGTTACATATTCTAGGTATACATGAACAAAGGGATAAGCACCTTTCTCATGTCAGTTTAGACTTTGCATGAGGGAGTATACGACGTCAGAATTCACTCAACTGCTGCTGCATCACCTGCCAGCCGGCTTCAAGCTATTCTTAAAGGAATGAGCCAAAAAAAAAAAAAAAAAAAAGAGCTCCAGTCATTTTTAAAGCTTAAATTGAGCCTCGCCAGACTCCTCGGGTACAGAATGGCTTAATGACTTTCTCATCTGCCAATTGAACTTACCAGACATTAAAAAAACTTTATATAAGTTCTTGTAGATGTAAATCTAAGGCCATTGAGTGACTCTAAATATAACTTGAAAAAATTAACCTGCCTCATATTGTCACAGTCAATATAAATTTATTGTAGCTGGGGCATTATAAAGGCTATTCAAATATATATATTAGGACACAGATCTTCACCATTCAGGTGTCAACTACTTTCTCCATCTCCATAAATGCATAGCAAATGTGTTAAATGTGGAGATCTTAAAATATAGGCATAGAATTACTTCACTTGAAATATGGAAGTGTTGTAAGCAATCACTAGAGATGTTTCAAATTTGTTTTTTAATCAAGGTCAGAACTTTTCCCAGTTTTGCTGAGATGATTATCCAAAATATGTTTTGGAAAGCCTTGGTAGCATTTTAGGAAAAATAGTATTGGAAGAAAATATCACTACCAATAATTTTTGAAGTGCCAATATTCTTCTGAAATATCCATAAATAAATCTCAGATTCACACAAAAACAAATAAATCCCATATTCACCAAAAACTCCACATATCCACACATACTAATCATTTTCTCTTTAAAGCAGACTCTGATCATTTTGTCAATTTGATTCTTTTCAAGAATTGCCCTTAGTATTTGGTAATATGCTCTTATCGTTAAAGTAAGTTAACAGATACTTGGGGTTGAAAATAAAACCAGTAAATTATTTCTGTGAGATAACAGGGACAAAAGCTGCTTCTTGAAATACTATAAGTGAAGAGATATTTCTTCCTAATTACACCACTTGCTTCATAGACCATAAAAATGTCTGACTGGGTAATGATGAAAATCAATATGCTTCTGAATCAAAGGTTATATAGAAATTAAAGAAAACATCTCATAATATAGATGAATCTTGGTAAAGTGTCCAACTCTTCTCTATCTAATAATGGTCGACTCAAATCAAATATTCAGTACACTAAATTGTTTTCCTACCCATACAGAACATACAGCAGAATTTTTGTATACTATCTACATAAATATTTGAATGACAAAGTCAAATTTAATTTAATTCAATTTAAACTAATTTAGTTTTATATTAAATGGAGCTTCTCAAACTCTATTTTGGAGTACTTTTGGTTCTAGCCAGCATAGGTTCATTTACTCTATCAAAATATACCATACTTTCAGGTAACCAATTGCTCAACCTAGGAGTAATACTAATTTTATAGTAAATTGGTCTAATCTAATTCCACATCCTTCTAAAAAGAAATCAACTCCCAATTTTAAGGAGCAGAGAATTTACTTTGAAAAGGCAGTTTCCCCTTGAAGTAAACAAAAATGGATTTTCAATCATTTCTCTGAATTCCTAATTTATATAACTTGTAATTTTAAAACCATTCTACTTTTAAAACATGTATTTCAATTAGTTTAGATTTGCAAAATGTTTATGTTAAGTATATACAGCAATGTCTTTTATATTACAAAAAACATATAATTATATTTTTCAGACACGAAAAATGAATTAGTGTTACATTATAAGCGGTGACAAATTTTCTTGTTTGTTCTAATTTCTTTGAATAGCTACAGTAAGCTTCCCCGGGCACAACTCAGAATAGCTAATTTGGCTCTGAATTCAAAAACTTCAGTGACTATGAAGGGACCAGTACTGAACTAAGGAAACAAAATCGCATTTTTAAGAAGATAAACACTGGTATCAAAAATTTCCCAGTAGGGTACCAAATATGGTTAAATTACTAGTGACACTAACAGTATTTGCCATAGGGCCTCCCAGGTGGCACAGCGGTTGAGCGCTGGGTTAAGAAGCTGCCCACAGCCTCTGCAGCGCCGGTTCGATCCCCAGCTGCTCCCCGGCCACCAGAGAAGTGTCCCACATGGCGCCCAGACCTCTCCTGCCGCCCGCTGCTCCGCTCAGCAGTGTACTTCAGTTCTTCTGCCTGCTCTGCTCCCTGCTCTGGTGAATTTCTCTCACCCTCCTGTGCTCTGACTGTATCCAGTGCTTATATAAATAAATATAAATAAATATTAAAAAAAAGTACTTGCCATATTCACAAAATATGATGGAGGCTCAATTTTTTAGAGCTAAGCCAAAAGTTTGTATTATTATAAATTCAAAAGTAATCACACCAGGACTATTGAAAACATTAATGGGACATTTGGGTGAATTAAATATAATATTTTGTCATCAAAATGTGATGATGCTGTTACTACTTTGTTCTCTTTGTCTCAAACCTATAGTGTAGGAACTGTCTTTAAACATTACCTTGACAAACTGGATTACCTGTACAAGTTTCCAAGAGGGTTAAGGGGAAAAAATAACAAATTAATTGTGATAACTAAGAATAATTGTCAGGCAATGAGCAAAGTTATAGATTTCAAATGTCAGCAGTCTCTATTATGAAGAAATGGGTAAGTTTCACTCCACAGGATGATGTTGGGCAAAAGAAACAAAGCAATATTATATAAAATGGAATATTCTAGCCATCAGATGTATTTTTCCAATGAAAACCTATTCCCAATCTGTAGAGAAGGTTAAATAGAATTCGGATCAGGTAAATATTTGCAGAAGAAATGTTTCAGATATTAACTTCAACTAGATGAACTTAAATGTCCCTTCTTACACTAAAGTTCTCTGACTATATAAAACTTTTTATAAATATGCCTTTACCATCTGGAATGGCTGCCACCCTCATGTTTAATTGGGACAGCCTATCAAAATCTGAGGTCTCTTTTCAGATGGAAATGTTTTTAGTTAATTGAATTTCTTATTTTAACAGAACAGATTCCTGTAGTCCTCATGATTGCAGTGAACCTTCTGTGATATTTCTTCTGTTAAAAGAGCTAAGTAATTTCAAAATGCTTTGTTTAATTATCACATTAATCATCCACTGTACAAATAGTATAGTCTAATTTGTTATCATCAGTATTTACAAAAAGCCTGTTATCTATAAGGCAGATATAATATTATTTGAATTAAGAGCAGTGTTAAAAGGCTGCTAAAAGGAAAATGTAAAGAAAAAGAAAGAATGAAAGAAAAAAAAACCTTTTTCATTGGAGCATCATAAAAAGCTTCATGAAGATGAGGAAAATGCTATTTAAAATAGGTGTGAGACTCCTAGGTATTTACCCAAAGGACACAGAAACATCAATTCCAAAGAGCACCTGCACCCCTATGTTTATAGCAGCACTATTTACAATAGCTAAGCTTTGGAAACAACCCAAATGCCCCAAAATAGATGACTGAATCAAGAAGATGTGGTACATATATACCATGGAATATTACTCAGCATTCAAAAAAGATAAACACATGCAATTTGCAGCAACATGGATGGCGCTGGAAGGGATCATGCTCAGCGAAATAAGCCAGAAAGAAAAATAAAAATACCGGATGGTCTCACTCACAGCAGGAATCTAGAAAACTTAAATAAGGGACCAGGAAAATGAATAACTATAATAAAGTGAAAATCAAAATCAACAAACAACTATGAACCAGAGACACTATCTGGGGGGTGGGGAGCCGGGAGGGGAGGGATTGGGGTCAACATAAGGGGGTTGCGATTGTATGGAGAATATAAAAATAAAATTTAATAAAATATAAAAATAAAAATATTGTATAACAAAAAAATAAAATAGGTGTGAGAGATGAGAATTGTTTGAGTTGGAAGAAACAAGATAAGTATAGGAAACAGCTGGAGGATATGAAAGGAAGGAAGAATGTAAGTTATATAGCATATTGTGGTTTTATTCAATTGTGAAAAAACTGTGAAGATATGATTGGAGGATCTCAAATATGGTTTTGCTAAGGCACATTTTATTTTATGTTATTTTTCACTTCTTACAATTATTTTTAAAATTAATCTAATAATTAAAATAAATTTATAATTTCATTTTAAAAAACAATTTATTATTTCAATTGTGGTAACATCAGGATTCTCCCCATCAGGTATCTCATCCATAGAGTACCGGCCACCAAATCACCCAGAGTCCACTACCATAGATAGCCCTTTGTGCTTCCTTCCCTCTTTCTTTGTTACTACTGCTCCAACATTTTATACTTAATTGCATTATCAATGCAGACATAATTAAGGACTTTGAATAGGTGAGCCATATATTGCCAAATAGCAAGGTTAATTGTACGAATTTTGTGGCATGGCTTAAAAGGGGAGAAAGCCTGCCTTCAGAATTACTATTTATGAGGCTATTAAAATTGTCTGAGAAGTTTAAAACTAAGGTAGTAATAGTTGTAAAGAAGAAATGGATTCTTTGAATCTCTGGAATGCTTTTGATTAGAAAAATTCTGGTAAGAATTTCTCGTGTGACCATTTTGGCTACCAAATATATACACATGGATTTTATCTTGAGAAGGACATGCAAGTACTCTTGATGATAAACAACACTTGCTTAGAAACACTACTTTAAAAAGTGAAACAATTGCTTGTCTTTACGACGCTTGATGTACTTGAGTAAATAGTCCCTAGTCTATTTGGATTTCTTTTTTTTTTTTTTGAGAGTTATCTCTTTTTTTTTTTTTTTTTTAAGATTTATTTATTTATTTATACAAGCACTGGGTACAGTCAGAAGCACGGGAGGGTGAGAGAATTCACCAGAGCCAGAGCGGGGAGCAGAGCAGGCAGAAGAACTGAAGTACACTGCTGAGGGGAGCAGCGGGCGGCAGGAGAGGTCTGCGCGCCATGTGGGACCCTCGCCCGGAGGCAGGGGCTCGAACCGGCACTGCAAAGGCTGCGGGCAGCTTTGCAACCCAGCGCTCAACCACTGTGCCACTGGGGAGGCCCTCTGTTCATTTCTTTCAGTGCATTCTTACATATAATAATGAACTGAAAATCAGCCCAGGTCATCCAAGATTTGCATAAATGAGAAAGAACTATGTAGTTTTAACACTGAGAATTCAATGGACTATTCTATTTTTTAAAGATTTATTTATTTATGCATACTAGAGCTGGGGTACAGACCAGAGATGGCAGGGGGCAGGGGCGATAGTGGGGAGAAGAGCAGGCAGACTGACCGAAATATACTGCTGAAGGGAGCAGCAGGCTAGACTGGAGAGGTCTGCTGCCCCGTGTGGCTTCTCCCTAGCAGGCTGGGAACATCAAACCCAGGACGCAGAGGCTGCGGATCAACCCCCAGCGTGGTGTGCCCAACCCCCTGCGCCACCAGGGAGGCCTCAATGGACTATTAATAGAACTACTTTAAAAAAAACAACAACAGTATGACAACATGTTTTAGAGCTTAATCACATATGGATCAAGGACACAAAACTATTCATGTGACATGCTTTTTATGCTAATGTAGTCCTTGGAAACTTTCTTTCCCAAGTCATGAAAAATCTGTTTTCCGACATATTATCAAGTTAATAAAATGAAATTGCACTCATGCCTTACTTTTCCCCCATCATCACCCGCGTTATTAGAAAGTGAGTGTCATCATCAAGTAGGATTTATTAAAATCTTGCATGCATTAAGTGCTTCCATTTTAAATTCAAGTGAGTATTCTCTTACATATTTTATATGCATATTTTGGCAGTATGTCCAAAATTGAGCTTTTATGGAGGTTTTTAAACTCTGATGTAATTCTTGAATTATTTTCTCCTCTCCCTGGGTGTCCATTATAATAGAATAGCATAACATAGCGTAGAGTGATATGTTTCTGTTACTTGCTAGTCAAACTGAGATCAATGGACCACACTGGCATTACCTGAAAGCTTGTTAAAATGCAGTATCACAGGCCCCAAGTCAGCACTAGTGAATTGGAAACAGTATGTTAATTAGATCCCCATGTGATTCAAAAAGTTTGAGAAGCACCACTGTATTTTGGTCCCATTGTAGTCTAGTTTGAAATCAAATTATTATAGGCAAGTTTTATAGCAAGACACAAGTTAAGTGCTCTTCAATTCTTTGTGAATTTAAAATATAACTGTATTTGGCCTTCCCAGTGGTGCAGCGGTTGAGCGCCCACAACGTGGTTAGATCCCCAGCCCCTGGGCTAGGGTCCCACATGGCGCGCAGACCTCTCCTGCCATGCCTGCTGCTTCCCTCAGCAGTGTATTTCATCGGTCTGTCTGTTCTGTTCCCTGCTCTGGCTCTGGTGAATTCTCTCACCCTCCCGCGCTTCTGACTGTACCCAGTGTTTGTATAAATAAATATTTAAATAAATATATATATATATATAAAACTGTGTTGATGCACAATCACTAATATTTTTCTCTGTAAGATGGTTGACCTGTTCTCATGAAAGTTATTATGCAAATTAATTATTTATTATACAAATTAATTATTACTTTAGTGATATTTACTGGGTGTGAGCATAAATTTCTTTGATGAATATCCATGGACACTTTCACCTTTGCAAGGTGATATTTTATTTATTTATTTATTTATTTTGATTTATTTATTTATACAAGATTGATTGATTGATTTATATAAGCACTGGGTACAGTCAGAAGCGTGGGAGGGTGAGAGAATTCACCAGAGCCAGAGCGGGGAGCAGAGAAGGCAGAAGGACCGAAGTACACTGCTGAGGGGAGCAGCGGGCGGCAGGAGAGGTCTGCGCGCCATGCGGGGCCCTCCTCTGGTGGCCAGGGAGCAGCCGGGGATCGAACCGGTGCTGCAGAGGCAGCGGTCAGCTTCTCAACCCTGTGCTCAACCGCTGCGCCACCGGGGAGACCCCAAGGTGATATTTTAAATGATGTTACAGGCTAAAGAAATGCAACACAAATTCACCATGAATAGGCGTGGACAGTGTGGGACCGTAGAGAGAGCGTAGATGGATGGTGAGAAGAAATGGTTTATATTCTTGACTCTATTTTATCTTAGGATTTGTTCCAAGGCAAATTGCTTAAACACTTCCCAGCTTCAGTTAATTTTTATTTAAGATGAGGGAATGTGTTTGAATTAGGATATATCTAATATTTTTAATTGTAGAACTTCAAAGATAAAATTCACAATAAGAATTTTCAATCATGTGTGATATAAGTACACATTTAAATCTTGATATGAATAAGTTTGGACAGATGTAAAATGGCAAAGGAATAAAGGTTAAATCTATGAACTTTGGATTCAGATACAGCTAGTCATAAATCCAAGTCCTGCCATTTGCAGAAAGCTGTTTGGCACTAACAACATGCTTTACTTCTGTAATTAATATCTCCACATAATTATTGTGAGAATTATCAATAGATGAGATAATATATGCAATGTTTCCTAATATAGTGTCTTGCACATAATGATCATTACTAATTGGCTACTATAATTACTTTTCACCTTCTATAAAACAGCAAAATAGCAAAAACATTTGATACTGCTTTAGAGGACATTTTATTTAGACTTAAATATACATTATTTTCTATAAGATTAGTATCTGCATTATATAAATGGATATTAACTTAAAAATAGTTTCACAGCCTTAAGGTATATTCAACAGATAATGAAGTATATCTCTAACTTCAGGATTTTCTAAAGTCTGCCCATCCAGTATGTTTCATATTCTAGAATAACAGTTCATTGTTCTATGTTCTTTGATATTATTAGTTGAGGTCTGATAGATTTTGAGGGTAGAAAGTAAATAAAATATATAGACCTGTGGTTTCACATAATGACAACTCAGTGTAATCACCTGTGAAGATTTTAAAACCACTATGGCCTGGTCTTGCTGAGTTTTCAAATGAATTGGTCTGGGGTAATTTTTAGGAATCAGGATTTTGAAAGTCCTTATGTGATACTGATGTGCAGCTTTGGTTGAGAATCTATGGTGCAGATAAGCTCTTGAATTCATTACTGGCAAACACTATAAATGAACAGAATATATTGACAGATTTCTTAAACAGATGAAATTCAAGCCCTGTCAACAACTTATATGTGAGTACACTTATTATGCACAAACATGTTCACCCATCAAATCTGAGGGAATACTTGGTAAATTCATAACAGCACATTTGCAGTGAAAAAAAAAATATCTAAACAACGGCAGAAAAAGTCATTTGAGGATAATTACTGAATAGAAACTCATCACTTTCTGTCACTTTCTGATAGGATCTTCCTTACAGGATCTTACTATTGATTCATGTGGTATTTCTATCTCTTCATTTAACAGATATGTTCATGCTACTTTTGATCTTACAGAAATTCAGGATATACATAGGGATAGTCATAAAAAAATTCAGTGATCACATTAGGCTATTCTAATTTTTAAATATTTTATTTATTTATTATTTAACTATTAAATTAGATTTTCAAAATTTGTGATTTGGAATTTTTTTTCGTTGTTAGCACATCTAACAATGTATCTGTCTAAAGTTGAGCAGAATATAGTTGCTTGTTTACCAATAAGGAAGATGCAGATAATTTTCCATAATTTGATAAAAAAACTAGAATAAGGCAGTAAATTATTGCAGCTGACACTTTCTAATACAAAAGAATTGATTTACCCACACATTGCATGATTCACATCTTGTTTCTAGAAGACTTGATGATTAGCAGGTGTTTTGAATATAGGTCTTTTTTTTATTGCAAAATTTTTTTCAATGTAATTGAATTTCCTGCAGATATCTTTTTGCTAATAGTATTTAAACTGGAAGGTTTTTTCCTCTACAGTAGGTATTAGATATTTTTCAAAAGTCTCCTGACTCTTCAGATTTAGACAAATTAATTAGACAAATTGTGTGACAAACAATTCTAGAATTTTTGAAGAGAGTTATGTTCTCTTTGTCTCACTTATGTATATGTTTTTCTCTCTAAAAATTTGTGTATGCACATGCACTTGAATGTAAACCCTGGAAAAAATAATTATCTGGCTATGAATTTTATGATGTACCAACTTAGCTTGTTCAGTAAAAAAATATAATTTTGTTTTCGGTTTAACAGAAAGGAGTGCAAATTAAAATAATTCTATAAAACAAAACAAAATAATTGCATAAAACAAAATAAAAAGAAAAAAAATTGGGGGATTATTAATATGTGATTTCTAAGAGTATAGAGAAATACGGAGAGAAACACCCAAATTTGATTTCTGTAGACTTCTCAATATTTATTTTTACTAAAATTATTTAAAAAAGTAAACCAAGGGGCCTCCCCGGTGGCGCAGCGGTAGAGCGCTGGGTTGCGAAGCTGCCCGCGGCCTCTGCGGCGCCGGTTCAATCCCCGGCTGCTCCCCGGCCACCGAAGGAGGGTCCCACATGGTGCGCAGACCTCTCCTGCCGCCAGCTGCTCCCCTCAGCAGTGTACTTCGGTCCTTCTGCCTGCTCTGCTCCCCGCTCTGGCTCTGGTGAATTCTCTCACCCTCCCGCGCCTCTGACTGTACCCAGTGCATGTATAAAACAAAAAAAAAACAAACAAACAAACAAAAAAAAACAAACAAGCAAACAAATAAAGAAAAAAAAAAAACAAAATAAAAAAGTAAACCAGGGCCTCCCCTGATAGCAAAGGTGGTTGAGCGCAGCACTGTGAAGCTGCCCACAGCCTCTTCAGTGCCCCTTTGATCCCGGCCTGCCGGCGAGGGTCCCACATGACGCAGCAGACCTCTCCTTTAGAGCCCACTGCTCCCCTCAGCAGTATATTTTGCCTGTTCTGTTCCCCACTCTGTCTCTGAAGAATCCTCTCAGCCTCCCGCGAATCTGGCCTGTACCCTGGTTCTTGTATAAATAAATAAATAAATCTTAAAAAAAATAAAAGTAAATCAGTGTTTCTTATTATTATATTAGACTTAGAATACAATTTTATTAAATTGTTTAAATTTTACTAACTGGCAACTTTGATGTAATACCTATAAGAATTAAAAAGTTATTTAAACAAACTGAATTTCTGTAAATCTTAAATGTTCATTTTAGTTAAGGAAGTGAAAGTAAATGAATTGAATATCAGAAAGCAAATCATTTTTTGCAATATTTCTTTCTCTTTAAATACTGTAATTCATTGATAAAGCATGATAATACACAGTAGGGAGTAGACAAAATCTAAAAGTACTCTTTCTGATGATAAATAGAATCGTGTGGTTTAGCTCATATTTTAAAGGTAGGTAAATTATGAATCACAGAGAACAAATTATGAATCCACAAATGTATAGATATTTAAAAGGAGAACCAAATATAAAAGTTGTATTTGCCTTTGTATCTCACTTGCTACTTTAATTTCAGTAAGTCTATTTTAGTCTTTCTGATTTTCCTGTGCCACAATCCTAGAGAGCCTAATTCAATATGCCTAGTATATATTTTTCTTATTCTTTAGGCTTTTATTGGCAAAAATAAACATTGATTTTATTCCTGCTTAAAATGTTCTGAAGTGTCTTAATTGTAAAAATTAAAAAAAAAATGTGCTTAGCGGTTATCTTTTAAATGAAAGTGTTTTAGTTAAAACGTTTTTAAGCCTTATATGTTTTTATGCAAGCCAATGATAAAAATATCTATAATTCCAATAATTCTTATTTTGCTGAAATTTCAAATCAAGAATACAAGTCATAGTCATTAGAATTTACATGGCAGCCTATAATGTTCTTTTTTGTTTTGGTGGGGCCCTCGCCGGTGGCCGGGTAAAGAACCGGCGCTGCAGAGGCGGGCAGCCTCACAGCCCAGCGCTCAACCACTGTGCCACCAGGGGAGGCCCCTATAATGTTCATTTTTATTTCATACTGAAGTCTCTCTTTATAAAACAAATATATTTTTAAGAAATGTACTTTTGAACATCATGTCATATGATATTACATCTTTGATAAATAGCTATTTAGATACCTATTAACAATTTACATAAAATTATCATGATAAATATAATATTCTTGAGACTACAATAGGTAACATCAAATTAAATGCAAGATATAATGGGAATTCCTCTACATCCTAAACAATGCAAGTGTGCTATTGCTGCTATCATTTTGGAGGCTCAAGTTAATACACAATTACAGTAAATAATATGAAATTTCAGACTATTAAATAGGAGATGAGAAGGTATCTGTTGTTCGCACATCATATTATAGACTCAAAATCCCAAAGGTTATCAGTGAATAAACTATTAGAATAAATAAGAGACTCCATCAAGGTGGATAGATACAGTATCAACATACTTAAATCAATGCCATTGTTTTATACCAACAAAACCAGTTAAAGATAAGAAAACTAATCCCATTCAACAATTAGCAATATGGAGAGTGTATCTAGTTAGAAAGAGACAAAAGGAATTACTGACGGAACTCTTCAATGAATAGTCACTGAAGAACTACCCCTATACCAATAAAATCTCATGACTGAAAATTACAGATACTTGTTCCTAAAATGTGGACTAAAAAATGAATATTTCTAGTTTAAATCATGCTTTCCCTTTGATTTTCATAATAATGTAAGTGATGTAAGTTCTACAGGAAGTTATGTCTCGCCAACATAGTTTACGATTAAAATATTTATTTCAATGGGAAAAAATAGCAGAATCCTGAAGAGGTTAAAATGTTTACTGGTAATCATGGACCATGCAAAGGAGACCATTAGGAGTTATAGTCAGCTGCACAATCCATATCAGACACACGTCTAAATAACCTACAGATATCTAAAATAATTTTTATTATACCATAGCCTCATATTCATTTTATATCCACTGGTTATGCTAGACAAACTGTCAATATTTAGCTATTTATATATAAATGAAATATAGTTTATACAGCATTCAGTAACAAATATGCAATTGTCATTAAAGATAAAACAGGGCAGGCATTTCACCAAGTTTGTATTATCTCTATCTGGCCTATTTCTTGAGATGTAGTTAAGGATGCAACTTAGTAGCAATAGCTCATAGTTTGTAAGCAAGTCACAGTGACAGTCTGGACAATCTAACAATATTGAAGAGAATTTTAGTCATCATCACTGCAGAGGGCTAATTATATACTACTTTATTCTTCCAGTCCAAATGTAAGTAGTACTTCTTACTGCATCTCAGGTATGTCAATAAAGCTGTGAAAAGAAGATAAAGCACAGAGATCTGTATGCAATGATTTTAAGTTATATTTTTTGATTACTTGTTGGTTGACTTGTTTAGCTGCATAGTTCTTTCTCTTCAGAATCCTATAGAACAAATGATAGCGAAAACATTAAAAATCTTCTGTAGAACTATTTTTTTTCCTTGAGAAAACACTGTGAGAAAACACTATACACTTTCCCTTTTCAAAGTGTATCAGACATTTGAGTGTAAAAAATTTCAGATCATAACTAAAAGCTTACATGTGCACAAACACACACATATAGACACGTCCCTGTAGGTATGTGCAGAAACATACTCTCAAAACACAATTTGTTTCCAAACTTCAAGTCAGTTGCTATTGTAACTCATTACCTTTTTAAAGTAAAATAAAATTTGTATTGTCAGCACTATGCTTTAATATTCTATCTTTAAACTTTTGGAAGAGTAAAGCTCTCTCATAAGTACTATTTTTGGTGGAGAATTGCAAAGTTAAACAGCAACAAAAACAAAAAACTGTAAATGAAAAGCAATTTGTCATAGTTTTTCATAATCATTTTTGTCATCATTATAACAACAGTAATTAAGCATGTGTTATTTTAATTTCTGCATGTATTTTATCCTGATTATAAATATATTGAAAGTGTTCCATTTAAAATAATGTGAAAAGACATAAAGGACTGAGTCAATGAAAACCAAATAATATGTTGGGATTATTATTTGATTTTTAAATAATTTTTATTTATTTTATTTAAAAACCCTTATTAATTTAAATATTTTTTAAAATATAGAATGGTGTCTTCTGCCTTACCACCCTGAAATTGCCTGATATTTTCTAATAAGTTATATAGTGGGATGAAATATTTTATTAGTTAATACAAAGGATAAAAATCATTAATATAAGATGCTAAATTTTAAAAAGTATGAAAATATAATATTCTCTTATATTCCTTTCATTTTTTTGAAGATGCAGAAATTTAAATGCAACAACTGTGGAAGAAAATTTAACATGAAACTTCAGAAATTTCTTATCACTAATGACAAATAAAATTGTGTTCATCATGGAACTATTTTAAAGTTAAATCTCAATCTACTAGTTATATCAGGAATATATGACATTATTTAAGTACTGTATTCATTTTTTTTTTTTTAAAGATTTATTTGTTTGTTTGTTTATTTATTTATACAAGCACTGGGTACAGTCAGAAGCGCGGGAGGGCGAGAGAATTCACCAGAGCAGGGAGCAGAGCAGGCAGAAGGACCGAAGTACACTGCTGAGGGGAGCAGCGGGCGGCAGGAGAGGTCTGCGCGCCATGTGGGACCCTCCTCCGGTGGCCGGGGAGCAGCCGGGGTTTGAACCGGCGCTGCAGAGGCTGCAGGCGGCTTCGAAACCCAGTGCTCAACTGCTGCGCCACCGGGGAGGCCCTAGTACTGTATTCATTTTTAATTTGCTATGAATTATTTACTATTGGACTATTAGTTTCTATAGACCACTCTGATTTAATTTGAGGCACCATTTAGTTTAGTAATATTATTGAAATATTGCTTGCTTCATACTTTTGTTTTAAATTAAGGCATCATTTACTAATTGAAATTTCTAACATTTAACTTTTTTAAATCCTCTAATAAATAAGAAAGATGAATCTGAGTAAGTAACATAGTATTCAGAAATCTCTTGTTGATTTATCTCTAAAAATATGAACTCTGCATAACTTTTATATCAGACCACTAAATTATGTTTTTTTTTTAAAGATAACCACAATGTTAACAAACAAACAAAATTTACAGCATTATATGTCATCTAAAGTAAAACTAATTTGTCCAAGTTTTGGAGAATACATATTATAATTCTATCATACTGCAATAAACTTTTGATGGAAGTTTAATTACATTGAATCTTCTTGACAAATAATTTAAATAATGTTTAAAATGTCTTGATTTAAATAAAATCCACTAAGTTGAGGTGTATGTTTTCTTAATTTAATTCCAGTTTTCTAAAGCAACAAAAAAATCAATGAAAATGCTTCAGCGTTATAATCAGCAAACAAAGCAGATTTTAGAAATACAGAGCTAATGTCACATACTAAATGTCATAGTCATGAGTGCATATGAGATGACATAAATCTTACTATCAAACGAGTATATTTAGAATCTCTCAAGTATTTTGGATCATTAGAATAAATTAAATTTATGAAATTTGAATCTTGTTGGACTGAAAGAAAAGAGAACTAGTAATGGTGCAAACTTTCAGTGGACTCTATTTTAGTTGATTTTAAAAAGAAATTAATCAGGTGCCTTTGGGACAAAGGGAATTGTGTTTGAAGTGGACTATTTTATTAATATTTTGAAATGGAATAAAGATTTTTTTAAACTAGTCAATTATCTGAAAATGAGAACAGGAGTTCCACCTTGACAAGCAGAATGTCTTAAAATAAATACTGGGGGTGTATTAAAACTCATTAGAAAATGCATGGAAAAAATTTCCTGTTTCACTTGACAGCTCACTCTAACGCATTAGCAGCTTCCTCCTGGGTGTTGGAATTAATTCTGCCACAAATATATTTAGTACCTTTTCAGGTCCCTTCCCCAGTAGGTTTTCCACACTTCATTCTTCAAGTTATTGCTGCTTTTCTGCGTCTCGTGCTGTGTAGAGAAATGATAAGATATTGAAGGAAAACCGATTACTTTGGATAGTCAACATAATCTGTTCAATTGTTTTTGGTACCAGTGCTTCTTTTCCCTAAGGAATTCTTTGAGAGTCACTTTGCCTTTGCTAACCTTGCCCCAGGAAACAAATTTGTATCCGTTGTCATGCATTCTGTTTCTAGTATGAGATGGAGTTGGACTAATATTGCTGCTGTCACTCATTCTCTTAGGAGTACTTAGTTTCTTACAGTATGAATTAAGATTTTGAGATATTCTTTAAAGAAGAATATTAGAAGAGGGTGTGTTCTAAAAATGAAGTATTTACATGATTCTGATATAGACATTCTCCCTCTTTCTATTTAGGTTGTTGCCCAAGATCATCAAAGGATCAAATGTCCCTTCGTTGTAATTATGTATTCTTTTCCTTGATAGGATTTTGGGGGGGGCACTTCTCTTTAGTGAAGACAAATGGAATTTTATCAAAATCATGAGCCTTTCAGATATTACCTTTAAGTATGATTTGTAGCTGCTAAACAAAGCCATATATTTTCTCTAGGCTTTGTGATATAGCTAACATTTTTATAGTCTTGCTCTTTTTGATACACCTGTATTAAAAAAAGATATAACGAGGAAGAGTGTTCTTTGTTTTTTGATTTTCTCCCTTGAGGAAACTTTAGGCAAATGGTACAATGATGTTACCTGGCCAAATACGGGTTTATTGCTTTTTGCCAACTTAAAGCCATGACAATGACTTATCCATCCATCCATCCTTTCATTTTTTTTTTAATTGGGGTAACATTGGTTTACAACACTTTGCATGCGGTAAAAATTTACACCTCTTCAGATGTATGTTACCAAGTTATACCCACCACCAAGGCATTCATAGACCTCCACCGTTGTCTGTTGAGAGTAGGAGGAAAGCTTTATTGAGTGACCTGTAAAACATTAAGGCAGGAGCTGGCTCCTGTCTTCCTTCTTACAGAATTCTCCCCATAAGGTGAAAGAAGGGAAGTTCTCAATGCATAGGTGTAGTGACTGCTCATGACTTCTGGGTCTGGGTCAAATGTTCATTTGGTGGTGATGGTGTGATGATGTTTACCACATACTCCACGGTGGATTTGGAGGGTTACTTCCAGTCGTTTCTTCTAGGGTTGTTTCTGTGCCCTAGAACAGAACTGCAAAATAACCCGGTAGAATTTTTCAATTTGACCAGCTTCTGAAGGTCAGGTTCTGCTAACCTTGCAAAAACAGACAGGCACAAGTTTGTGAAAAAGGGAGGCAGGGTAGATATGTGATATAAGGAAAGAGAACAATGAGCTTGCTTAGACCATTCCTTGTTTAATGTGCTTGGGTTTTGCAAAAGTTTCTGACCATAGTTTCAGTGGCAGTGATATATATTTCATTGTTCATTGCCCAGACTAGACCTCCTTATATAGCTTTACTCTTCCACTTCTTTACTATGTGATTGAATAATAAATGCTGACTGCTCTCCTAACAAGGCAGAATACAAGTCCTACTGATTTAATTAAGATCATTTTATTGTACTCTACCAGATAATATGTATATTTTTCCTCATGGATGTGTCTCATGTATATAAATGACTCAATGTACTTTCAAAATAGTACTCATATCACAATAATATAATAAATGGTAGATTTGCAAAGTTATCTATATTTCTAGGAATGAAGGTTTACAATAAAATTGCATTATACAAATAAGTTCATTTTGTTATTTTTCTAATAGACAACACTAATTTTTTCTTTACTTCTCAAATTAGTAAAACTTATTTACCATGAAAATTAATAATATAGTGATGATTATAATCTGAGATAACTATCTGATGTTTTCTTTGACTAATTTGCACTTCAGTTGGAAATTTTAAATTTATTCCACATAGATATAATGAATGGAATTAAGTTGAATACATATCATATATCTGAAAAGTACTACCATTTTAGTCTACAAGTGAGACTGTCCCTTTTCATACTATATTGAGTTGATATTCCATTTCAATTTAATATTACTTTAATTAGCTCTTGATAGAGGTTTAACTACTATTAATTGTTTCTCTATTTTTCTAATCATTTTTCTTTCTGGTTCCTAGATTTTTCATTTGTAAAATAAATAGATTGAACAGAAAATCTCAAATGCACTTTCATGCTCTAAACTTCCTTGATTTATAACTGTGCTTATACACTGTATCAAGCTCATAATTAACATTTGCTCTCTCAAAGAATGATTTCAAAGCTTTATAAGATCTAAGTAAGATTATTTCTTTTCTAGCCTTTTCAAATCCAAACAAGCCTGATGTTGAATGATTAAAAACTGACCTCAAAGTTGTTTTAATATTCATCCTTCTTCTAGTCATCAACAGGTGACATATACAGTACATATACAATTCATTCTAGCCATCTTCACAAAGGACTCATTTGCTTTAGTAATCAGCTTCAATTGTGTATACCTTAGAATCAGATTCACAACTGTGCTTTGGTCCAGATTTGGTTAACATAAAAATATAGTTCTTTACCTTTAGCAATAACATTATTTGTAACAGCAATTTATTAATTATCTATCCCTGCTCCAGGCAGTGTTCTAGCAGATAGGCTAATAAGAAACAATAACTATCAGCCATCTTTTGCTCCCCACTGGAGTGTGATATGTGAAAAGAGTGAGGGGTGGGACTAGATAATAAACAAATATTGAACACATTAACTATAAAATGCTACAATAACATTTTTGAAAATTTTTGAAAAGACTATGGAGACAGAGTAGCTGGTATGCTTCTATTTCACATAGAAAGTCTGTGAAGTAAACACGGAAGAGTTAGCCTTTATCAACTCCTTTTGAATGCTTGACACCCAAAATGATTTTCAAAACTATTTGGGAGAGTAGATTTGTCAGGCAAGGACCAGGCCAACTTTTTCTGGCTTTCTATTGCTGATACTGCAACTAGTATTCCTAAAGCTTGCTAACAGAGACATTGGGTGGACCAAAACTAAAGGATTGCCTCCAAGAAAAGCACCCTGGAATCTGTGTGTTTAAGAAAATTCCACAGTGATATGATATTCAGTCACATCTGGAGCTATTTGTAGTAGATATTTTGTACCACCAATCTTTTCAGCTTCACTTCTTTATCACAATAAATCACCTATCCCCAATGCCACACATATTCACTCATATACATGCATCATCACCAGGCATTTTCATTTTCTTCTGACTGAATTTCCAACCTTGCAAAAATACACTTTTCCCCTACTATCTACTCTTCTGTCTCATACTACCACATTGCTCTTCTAGTGTAAGTTCTTTGCCCCATCAAAACACAATGAATTGTTCTCTCCTTTGTGATGTCAGAGCACAGGAGTACAATTTCCTTTTATGATCCCATAGGATTCTATGTTTGTCTTTTTTATAACATTTGTTTTGTGTAATTGTTTTTTTTTCCTTAAATGAACGTTTAGTCACTTTTAATCAAAACAGGTAGAACTTATCAGAATGTTAGAGAACATAACATTGAGTCAGAGAAAGTTTTCACTATTATGGCTTGAGAATAACAAACTCATAATACTAATAAAAGTTGAGTGCAATGAAATTTATTAATTTTGCTTGCTGGAAATGAAGATGCATCTCAGTCAAAACTACTTCCAATTTCATTTTAATAGTTTACTCCCATCTGCATTATTAGTGGGGTTTGGTGATCAACTAATGTGCTGTTACAAAATATTTTGTTAAAGAAAATACTCAATAAGAACAACTCAGTGTATTTTTAAAATTTTGATTCAGTAATTTTATATTATCTGTTTCTCTGTTAGATAAAACCTTTTCTTGATGTTTTGCTTAAAATGAAGATGTTCTATGGGATTTTCTTTTCTCTTTTATTTAACAAATGTTTACTCTTTAGATCCCAATGTAATAATAGCTACTTTTGTGCTGCTCGTCTTCAAGATAAAAAATTCTGTAATGCATTCAGCAATCAAAAAAGATAAACTCATGCCATTTGCAGCAACAGGGATGGAGCTAGAAGGAATTATGCCCAGTGAAATAAGCCAGAAGGAAAAAGAAAAACATCGGATGGTTTCACTTATAACTGGAATATAGGGGAACCAAATAAGACATCAGTGTAAAAAATAAATAGTAACAGTACAAAACACAACAAAGCAAAAACAGAAAATTATAAACCAGAGACATACTGCAGGGGAAGAGGTGGGAGAGGGTGGAGAGGGAGGGAGGGAGGAGCACAGGGGACTGAGGTGATGGTGCACGGGTGCCTTAGGGAAAGAAATTCTAGGGGGACTCAATCTGAGGGGGTTGGGGGGAAGCAAATATTGTCTAAAAATGTGAAAAAAATGATAAAAGTTAAAATAAAAGAAACCTAAAAAAATTCTGTAATGCAAAACTTACTTCCCTTGAGATAATTTTGCATTACTATTTCATGAAACAAGCTCCTTCAGATCCTTCTGAAAATCAACTTCATATAAATCCAAAATTACAACCTAGATTTTCATTCCAATGCTGTTAAACTGCAATTTGACAATTTCATTATTTTTTCTACTCATACTTAGTACTGAATTTCACCTAAATCTCCTTTGAAAATATTCTGTAATTTCCTTAATCTGATTTCACTTTAGGTATATATTTTTAACCTTTTTAATTGAGGCAATATTGGCTTACATTGTGTTTTGGAAGTATGTGATTCTCCCTCTTCAGGCATTGATACTATAGTGTGCCCAGCACCAAAATACCCAAAGGCCACCACCATAGTCCATTGTGCCAACTACCCATTTTGTGCTTGTCCTTCCCCTTTTCCCGCCAATGCCTTGGTTCTATAGTCACTTTAAAGGGTTAGTTTTTGAGTTTGACATTATCTGACCTTTTGTTTGAGTTTGATATATTCCACATATCAATGATACCTTCTGGTATCAAAAAAGATAAATAGGGGCCACCCTGGTGGCACAGATGGTTGAGCGCTGTACTGTGAAGCTGTCCACAGCCTCTGCAGCGCAGGTTCAATCCCGGCTGGCCAACAATCCCGGCCGTCCCACATAGTGCGGCAGACCTCTCCCGTCTCGCCCGCTGCTCCCCTTAGCAGTGTATTTCGTCACTCTGCCTGTTCTGCTCCCCGCTCTGTCTCCGGTGAATCTTCTCACCCTCCTGCGCATCTGGCCTGTACCCCGGTTCTTGTATAAAAAAAAAAGATAAACACTTTGATATTAAAGATTAAGACATTCAATATTACTTCCTTACACACATGTGCTATTTTATGTATCATGTGTTTTCTTATTTCCCTCCTTTTCTTGAGATATCACATTGCTATGGGGAAGTTCATTTTTCATTTCATATTGCTATATTATTATTGCATATATAATATACATCTAGGTTAGTGCATACGTTTAAGAAAATTGTTGGTTACAAAGCCTTGATTCCCTTTTTAATTTGCATATTGACATATATTTTAAATTGTATTCACTGATTTTGTTTGTTTGTAGATAGCAGCTCCTATTAGGAAAATACAGTCTCATAATATTAAATATTTACAAAAATATCACTGTTCTTAGGAAAGTGAAACTAATACTATTGGTGTTGCCTCGTATAGTTTAAGAAACAGTGTGCATGTAATTAAGAGAGAGTATGTATTTTTATTAAATACTGTGTCCAAAGACATTCTTTTCAAAGAAGGAACCAAAAAAACATGTTGATTTTATTCTAATATGAAATATTGGCTTCCTTATCTATTTAATGTAAGAATTTTATTTTTTTAAAGATTTATTTATTTATTTATTTATTTATTTATTTATTTATTTATGCAAGCACTGGGGTACAGTCAGCAGTGGGGGAGGGTGAGAGATTTCATCAGAGCCAGAGCAGAGAGCAGAACAGGCAGACTGACAACATACACAGCTGAGGGGAGCAGCAGGTGCCAGGAGAGGTCTGTGCGCCATGTGGGACCCTCGCCTGGTGGCCGGGGATCGAACTGGCTGCAGAGGCTGCAGTGGCTGCGGGCAGCTTCACAACCCAGCACTCAACTGCTGCGCCACCGGGGAGGCCCCTGTAAGAGTTTTAATGGAATCATTTATGCTTGAAAATTTATATAACATATTCATAATTATCTGCTTTTATAAAAACATGAAAAAAAGTGAGTCTTTTAGTGGTTTTAACCAGAGAAATGGTGACAGTGTGATGTATGGCAGCACTCTGGGCCACTGTATTTTATTTTAGGTAGACACTGTTACCTCTACAGAAGTATAATTAATGTACAAAACCAAGCATTTCCTTTCTTTTGTTTTCCTTTTGCAAGCCTGTCAATGGAGTTTTATTTTTATTTACAATCTCCTCCAGGTGTTTGTGTCACATGATTACTTCCCATCTAGGGAGATCAGTTCCTGTGTTGTGGATAGGATTAGTATAATGCCTTTAATATATGAAATGTATATTTATAAGAAATTCCTGAAATATTCAATAAAGGGAGAAGTCAATAAAATTTATGCAGGCCATCTTTGTGCAAATGATATTGTGACATGGTTAGGGACTAATTATTTCATCATTTTGCTACCAAATGGCATCCTGATATGTCTGTGTGTGTGTATATATTTCATATTTCTCTTTGGGAGGATAGGGAGGAGGGGAATTAGTTCAGGTCAGTGAACTCAAAGAAAAAAATACATAGGAGCTCATGGAAATATTTTCTTTGCTTTTCTAGATACTATTTTTAAAGCAGACTTTGGAGGATAATTCTTAAATAAAGGTATTGAGATAACCTTTAATGATAATATATTCCTGGTAACCTTAATAATATTTTGTTGGAAATATCTGTTTACACAGTTGTTTCCTCACTATACGTGACTAAGCTAATATCCACCACTCCTCTATCCATTTTCCAACTATCTCACTGTATATCCATCTATCATCTCACTAATCAGCAGTCTGGATATGCACACAAATGAGCTGAAGGGTCTAGCAGAGGATTGCAGCAGGAGACAGTACTCCAGACACAAAAAACTAGGACTGTGTGAGGTATGGTGTTCTATATCATTTGGGAAGCTCCATGCATTAAGTTAGCTCTGGAGGTTGAAATTTACAAATTTAGGACTTTGGTCATTGAGAAAATGAAAAATAATTCCACTGACTTATGTAGTCAGAAAACACATGAGAGTAATGCTCACCAGTGTCGCTCAGACAACATGTGATCTAACATAGTCATGTTTATAACCTTCTATGCGCTCTCTGACATAATGGCAGCTTGGAATCCATTGTACAAGCACTCAGGGTGCAATGATTTTCTAATACCAGATATTCCCTATGTCTTAAGAACATGGATAATACACAGGATACATATTTCATGTAAATTTGGTTTCTTAGTGTGGAGACTTTTAAGTTCATGTACCACTCCATTTTCTGAAGATTTTCCTATGGTAACGAATTAGTCACTTTCATGTAGCTAGACTCAAGCCAGTGATTTGGAGTAATAGAATCTTTGTCTCATCAATCACATGAACCATTTAGTGCCCATTTCAAAAGCAGTTTTAAGTCTATTTCTAAATGTGTATTCTATTTTTATATTATGCCAATCAAATATGCTCTCAAAGGAAAGTCAGTGAATGGCTCAATTATGGCCGTTGATGCCTTTCCCCTGAATTTCAGGACCAGTGCTTTTGAATTACTGTGGGCAAAACTTGGATGTTCCCTAAGGGGAAGAATAATGAAGGAGGAAAATAAAAAGAGATTTGATACTGTAGATTTAGAGTTCAGTAATTTTGCTTAAATCTTTGTTCCCTTGACTATAGTTATAGAGTGATAACATTCACTTAAAATTTATCTACAATTTTAGGATATTTCATTTGGTTTCTTTGTCCATGTATTTGCCAAAAAATACAGCACATATACTTTTGCATAAAATCCATGTGTAATTATAAAACTGTAATATGATAAATTAGAATGATCTATTCAAAACTGTTGCTAAGGATCAAGACATTCATTTAAGCAGCATATTTTCTTTTCTTGTTGTTTTATGCTTTCTAGTAAGTAACAATATTTACTTACACATTTTCTTTTCACTATTTGTGATTTTCACTCTATTTTATATTTATAAATACCAACTGTTCCAAACAAATGGATATCAATCATAACTTTGCCAGATCACAGCTCTGTAAAGTCTTGAAGTTTGAAGGTATATGAAAGTTTAAAGGCATATATTATTTTTCTTAATAATCAGACATGGCACAATCATTAATACTGTTTAACTGTTTTGAGAATAAGTATGTCTGAATAAATGGATTTGATTGTCTAAAGTGGATGATCCTCAACAAGGCCTATGGGTGCTGTTCTTCTACCAAGGCTTGTATTTTTAATATCATCTTTTCATTTTTCATTATGTTTTTAGTTTTTGCCAAATTTTAAAAGTTATTATTTTCCTTGATATCACATAGCAGCCATTGTTTTATGTTCAACTTCTTCAAAATGTTTTCATTTTAGAAAAGCAGAACTGTTTCTGAAAGTATTTTACTGTACATAAATGCTCACAGCATGTAAAATACTGACATTTTTCTCTGTTTTTTATTATACACCCTATTTGATTTTATCTACCGGCACTTTTCATTTCCCAGCTAAAAAGTGTGCTTTATCTCAAAATGTGGTGAATGTGTGGGCTAAAATTATTGATTTTTCAACATATGCCCAAATGGTTGCATGTGAAATGTGAACAAACTAGAAAAAAAAATCAGTGTGAATTCCTCTTTTATTCATTTAACACAATTTCCGAAATATGCAGCATGGCTGTGCTTCAAATCAAATTATTTTTATGGAAAGATTAAATTATATTCCTCTGTGTTTCTCAGAACCATGTGCTTAGAATATTAAATGGAAACATTAGTTTAATCGGTTATATTTTAAAACATTTCAATCTAATAAAAACTTTTAGATTGCTTTTTGGTTTATTTGTATATTTTTACATTATTTTAGGTAACATTCCTTTAAAACATTGTATATGATTCAGAGGTATAGGATTACAACCCTTCAGATGTATTTTACCACACCATATCCATCTCCAAGACACTCATAGTCCTCCACCATTGTCCTCCAGGCCACCTCCTCACTTTGCTTTCAACTCTGTGCCCATTCCCTCTGAGAGCCTCCGTTCTATGTTCAGATTTCTAAAGTTTGTTTTCAGTAGGTTTTGTCTGAAACTTTGTTGTGTTTTTCTATATTTCATATATAAGGGCAACAATTCGGTATTTGCCTTTCTCCTTTATTTTTATCTTACTCTACAGAACCCCTCCCATTTACATCCATGTTGTTACATGTTACAAAAATGTGTCCTTTTTGTTTTCATAGTTCAATAGCATTCCATTATGTGAATGTACTCCTCATCTTCTTAATTCATTCATCTCTCTTGAACAGTTAGGTTGTCTCCATAATTTGGTTATTGTAAATAGTGCTGCAGTGAACATCAATGGCCCACTTAAAGATTTCAATTTTCAAATAGAAGTTTATTTCATAGTAATAGAAAATTTTCTTTCTCACTATACTCTGAATATAAAATGAAGTAAGGTTACGTAAAAAAAAAAAATGAAATGGAGTGTAATGTTTTCTGGAAGTGTTAATAAATGCCTAAGACTAATATTCCCCAGATGTGGTTAAGAGAGGAAATATAGCTTAAATGTTTTGAATAGATTTATAAACCAGGGCATCATAAATGGTCCTTAAAAAAGGTTAGACTAGAACTATTCTCCAAAGTTGATATCAGGAAAGGAGCCAGCAATTTCTAAAATAAATAAGCATGCATCAGACTGAATATGATGATTTCACAGTATCCTTATTAGGAGTTTTTAGGGAAAAAAAGCTTTCTTTTTTCATAAACTGAGATTTATGATATTATCATCACATAATAATTATTAACCTGGATCTGAGTCATAAAACCTTGCTACCAATCCTGACCCTTCCAATTAAAGGTGCATGATCAGCAGCAAGCTGTTTCTCAGCTCTGTACCTCAGTTTCACAATGTATAAAATGTATATAATTTGAATATTAATATATTCAAAACGCGGTAAATGTCTTGTTCAGTGACTAATAAAAGTAAGTTCTTCACAATGTTAAATAATAAATAAAATGTTAAAATACTTTAAAAAATATTTGTGCTTCCAAATAGGAAAGTATGCATTATCTATTGATAAAATAAATAAAAGTATATGTGGCAAGTGAGAGAAGATAAAAAGTGAGCATAGAGGAATGGAGGGAATTAAGGGGAAGGATTAAAGAGGATGGAAGGAAGAGAGAGGAGGGTAGGAGGGAAGGAAGCTGAGGAAAGAGATTGGCCTCAGAACCGTTACCAGGACAAGTTCTTATAAAATGTGGTAGAGGACATGCTATTTTTTTTTGTTTGTGTAATTAAATTTCTTAGCTATTTCTGTCCATGAAAAGAATGAGAAAAAAAAAAGAAAAGCCTAAATTGAAATTTACTTGTAGTGCCTCCAAGTTTTATCTTGTCGATAACAGGATTCCTGTCTTCAACCTTGTCTTCTCTTAAAAATTATACAACCTTAGAAGTCATTAAAATATTTCCCCATAGGGTCCTCCCCATCCCCAGTGGTACAGCAAGTTGAGCGCAGCACTATGAAGCTGTCCACAGCCTCTGCAGAGCTGGTTTGATCCCTGGCCTGCCAGAGAGATACCCACATGGCATGGTAGCCCTCTCCTGTCTCACCCGCTGCTCCTTTCAGCAGTCTATTTCAGTCCATCTGCCTATTCTGCTCCCTGCTCTGTCTCTGATGAATTCTCTCACCCTCCTGTGCCTCTGGCCTGTACCCCAGTTCTTGTATGCATAAATTAATAAATCTTAAAAAAAATTGCTTTCCCATAGATTGCCTTACAGGTGCTCTTGAGTTTGTATCATTGTGGTAAAACAATAATCATGCATACTTGCATTTTAAGATCTTTGAATGGTGACTATATATTTTATAAGGACAATGGGTAATTGGGCCTCTCTGGAGGTGCAGGGGGTTAAGCACCACACTATGAGGCAATCTGCAGTCACTGCAGCATGAGTTCTATCCCCGGCTGGTTAGGGAGCAACCCAAATGGCGAAGCAGACCTCTCCTGTCTCCCCCGCTGCTCCCCTCAACAGTGTGTTTCAGTCACTATTCTGTTCCACGCTCTGTCTCTGGTTAATCCTGTCCCCCTCCTGCACATCTGGCCTCTGTCTCTGGTTAATCCTGTCACCCTCCCGCACATCTGGCCTGTACCCTGGTTCTTGTATAAATAAATAAATCTTTAAAAAAAAAAGACAATGGATAATTACACCAAACTAACACAACATTTGTAAATTCTAATTCAGCCTCAACTCTAAATTTAACTGAAAATAAAAACAACAGAATCCAACTTTCTTTTGTTGTAAGTAGTGTATCAGTCCATGTAAAAGCTGGTTATTTTTGTAGGGCTAAGAGAGAGGTTTCTTTTATATAACCATCAATAAATATATTTTCAGTTATTTTATAACTACAGTCAGGGGACATAGTATTATATGTTTATCTATTTAATAACAATATTATATAAATGTGTACATAAAATACAATAACATGCTATAACAAAAGTTATAGTATGTTAACTCAATCTTTGAACAAAAATGCCGTAATCTGTAAAAAGTAAAGTATTACGCAAATGAGGTAATACTACCTTTTTTGCTGCTGTTGGTTATTTTCAAACCCAGTGTATTATGAAAGCATTAAAATATTTTCTCATATGTTATAAAGAAATGATAGTATGTATAAATCTATCCTTATACAAGTATCAGGGATATTTTTCCCAGAAAACTGAACAATTTATAACTCTAAAAGGATGTATTTTTGAATGATTAATCTATTTTGTGTCCTTTGGTTGGCTAATAGCTTCCACTTATTAAATATTCCCTGATGAGAAATTACTGCTTTTACCATCCAGCCTCCTATTTTAAAACCCTACTTCACAGGTATTAGGAGAGATCTAAGTGAAAAATAAGCCCAGTGAATGGCTGTTCAATTAGGGTATAAAACCTTTTTAAGTGCCATTTCAAAAAGTCAGACTATATACTTGATAGAACTTAAAGGAGGTCATGTGCTAAAGAATTACTCATAATGATTTAATTCATTCATTTTATAGATTACAGTTTCCGCTCTTCTATTGATGCACAATGGATTTATGTGTTTAACTCCCATTAACATTAATGGTGGTTTCGTACATAAAACAGAAATACATTTAAAAGAAGTAGTCTCTTTTCCTCATTGTTAACTACACACTTTTCTTTCTACACCTTGACTAAAAATCAGTCAAATACTTAAAAATTGTATGATAGGAATGTTTATTTTACCAAGTTACATTTTTTTAATTTTGTTTTTATGGAGAAAGCATCGTTTTACAAAACTGCATATGATGTATGATCCCACTCTTCAGATGTAAATTAGAACACCACATCCATCTCCAACACACCCAAAGGTCTCTACCGCATTTCCTTGGGCTCTGTCCCATCTTACCTCTGCAACCTCTCCTTTCTCCTCCCCTTTCTCCACTGTTAGCTTCAACTTACAGTCAGCTTTTTAGGGGTGGATTTTGGTTTTATTTTGTCTGACTCTTTGTTTAGTTTCTCTATATCCCACATATAAGTGATATCATTTGGCCTTTGTGATTTATTTTGCTTAGCATAACCCCCCAATTCGATATGTCATTGCAAATGACAAGGATTTATCTTTTTTTTTTTGATAGCTGAACAGTATTATTTCATATATATTCTACACCTCCTTATCCACTTATCTGTCCCTGAAGCCCTTGTGTTGTTTCTCTCGGCTATTGAGAATAGTGGTGCAATGAACAAAGGACTGCATACACACCTTTGAATTAGTGATTTTAATTTCTTTGGGTAGATACCTAGTAATGGAATTGCTGGCTTATATGATAAATTTAGTTTTAATATTTTAAGAAGCCTCCATATTGTTTTCCATAGAGGTAGACAAGTCTACTTCCCCAACAACAGTGTGGAGGGATTCATTCCTTTTTCTCCACATCCTCCTCAGCGCTTGTTTCTGTTTGTTAGTTTGTTTGGTTGTTTTGTTTTTTTTTGGGGGGGGTGATATGGCCATTCTCACTTGTATGAGGTGGTTTCTCACTGTGATTTTGATTTGCATTTACTTTAGAGGGATCTCTATCATTTAATATTGTCAAAGAGTGCTTGCATTACAAATAGAGAGTTTTTTCTTAATGCAATTATATGGGTTTAGTTTGTACTTTGTTTTATTGAATTATTACAGGATACTGGAACCTTGAAATCATCAAGTATTTTTTTTTTGTTACAGATCACAGGGAACTTAAAAGAAAACCTTTCTCATGAAATGTTTAAAGATATCCTCCCTCCCATCATTAGGCTGTATTTTGACCCTTTCTAAGTCGATAATTCCAGCTTCCGTCTAATGTAGAGAAAATTTAAGACATCATCACAATGTGTCCACAATAATTTCCCTGATTCATGGACCATAAAAGCAAAAAAATATGGATTTTATTTGATATGTTACTTGGGAATTAACACAAAAACCCAAAGATGCTTTGAGTTGAGTTTTGGTTTTGAGGATAATGGACAAAACTGCCAGTGTTTTCCAGAGTTAAAATAAGATAACATACTATATTTACTTGGTTAGTCCACCTTTCATGCTTAAATGAATTTATAAAAACTCAGTGATGTAATTGAAAAGTAAAAGAGATTAACCCAGTTATGCCCTATTTGTGTTACAAAACACACAAATTACGAACTTATCCAAATATTAATTTACATGAGTAATATAAATGTCATCATCCCAGAATGATTAATTAAAAAGAACCAAAATGTAGCTGTTACTACTCTTTTGCTAAAAACCCTCCAATGCCTGGATCTTCATTTTATTCAGAGGAAAAATACAAATCCCTTATAATGTCCTGTAGTGATTTCAATTGAGATATAATGAAAGACACATATGTGAGAAAGACACATATTTGAGAAAGACACATGTTCTAGTAGTTGCATTAATAAAGATATAAAAAACAGATAAAATCATGCTTAATAACCTGCTACACTCAAGCAAAAACATCCAGAACATCAGTATGTTATCAATATTTAAATATATTAATGTCTTATATATATATTTTACACTCATATTGGAAATCCAGTGGTTATTTTACCTTTACAGCTCTTAATTTGAATTATAATTTTACATAGATAATCTACTTACTGTTTATGATGAACTTTACTTTGAAAAAGTAGTTTTGCATGACCAAGATGTTTTGAATATATTTATTTTTTCTAATAACTGAATGACTACTCCCACATTTCCCTGTACATCCATATTCACACTTTTAAAATATGAATTAATTAAAAGTATGCTAAATTCAGAATTCAGCTCCTATATCACTTTAGCCACTGAGAACTGAAATTTATCTAGAATGTGGCTAGTGGTCACTAATTGCATGGTACACCTTTGTAGCTCTGGTTGTCATCCCAACCACATACTTGCCTCCTCTTATCTACTTCTGCCCAGCCACATTGGTAGCCTTTCTCTATCTTAAAGCACCTACTGCTGCCTTGGGTCCTTTGCTCTATCTGTTTCCTTTGTCTACAGTACTTTTTCTCTAGATATTCATGTAACAAACTCACACAACTCCTTCAAATCTTTTCTCAAATATCAGCTTCTCACAGGGGCTTACCCTGACCCCGCGATTGAAAAATCATTTCCTCGGCTCTATATTTATCTTGCTCTCATCCTTTCTCCTTGAAACTTATCTCTTGCCAACATTTTAAATGATGTGTTCTTTAAAAATAGTTGATTATTTTCTTTCTCCCTTGAACAGGATATGTTTCAAGATGATAGGAATTTTTATCACTTTTCTTCACATATACCAAGTAGCTAGAACAGCATCTGGCATGTAATGGGTGTTTGGTAGTTTTTGTTGAATTTTGTAATAACTTCATACAGATCAGGTTTGCAAACTGAAGGTCAGAAGTTGGACCCAATAGAAGATAAACTACTTCATGATGATTCTGTTTAAATCATCTATCTCCTTCAGCACATGTCCATTGAGAAAAGGAAAGTGTTAGACAGCATTGGAGAGCCAAGAGGTCTAATTTCTGTTCTCAGTTCTGTAGCTATATAGTCTCAGGTAAGTCGTTACATGGAAGACGCATCACTAAGTTTTCTTCCATTTCTAAAAATCCTACTCAGAGTTATTCCTTCAAACACCACTTCCAAAAAAGTTTGAATAAATCCACCCATTGGGAGCAAAATACAATTTAGCATAGTTCAGTAAGCATTCTGATGCTGTACATATCTGCATGGCTCTGCACTCTGGAGAGCACCATAAAAACAGAGCCCATAATGAGAAAACAATGAACAAATAATTGAGAGGAAACTGGCATAGCCGATACGATACTGGAAACAATGGATAGAGAATTTATGTTCCTATTGTGAGAGACATGGGTATAAGATGCATTAAAATATATCTAATTTACTACTTAGGTCTAAGCAAATTTTAAAAATATCATAAGGGCTCATGGACCTTAATTGGAGCCAATAGAAATTTAGCAAAACTTGGGAGTGATATAAACTGATACATTAAGATTATCTTCTATAAATAGGTGAATTCTATGGATGAAGTAAAAATAAGAGCCACATCTGGGCCTCCCTGGTGTCTCAGGGGGTTAAGACGTAACCTATGAAGCTATCCGCAGCCACTGCAGCTTGAGTTCGATCCCCAGCCAGGCAGCAATCCACTTGGCACAGCAGACCTCTCCTGACTCACCCACTGCTCCCCTCAGCAGTGTACTTCAGTCAGTCTGCCTATTCTGTTCCCCACTCTGTCTCTGGTGAATCCTCTCTTCCCCCACACCTCTGGCCTGCACCCCAGTTCCTTTATGCAAATGAATAAATCTTAAAAAAAAAAATAAGAGCCACTTGTGATTCGAGAACGTTCAGAAAAGAAGGGGTTATTTAAAATGGTAATATAAGATATAGTGTGGGAAATTTCCTTATGAAATAGTTATAATTTAATATGATTTCCAAAATATGGGAGAAATTGTTCATGACAGAAAATATAAAGAAAACTTCATTGAAGGGAGTTTGTAAGAGCATTTTACTTTTATTTGTATTGCATTTATTTAATATTCCCAGTTTGCTCTAAGTGTACTGTTGTTTTGCTTCTTGCCTAATTTGGTAGTAAGTGTAAGAATGTATAAAAGTTTAACAGATGCTAGAAGCAATTTCTGTTTTTATAATTACACATACACACATATAAATATGTTTCATATGTATTTAATTATAAATTCCACTTACAATACTTTATAATCTATGCAATACAAACTAGTGAAAAGTAATTTATCTCACCTTTTGTTAAACAGAGGGTGCAGTTCAGTACTTTAAGAGAAAATGGAGAAAAATAGTGATGATTGATTAAATCAAAGTTGATGATTTTAAAAGTGCTTGTTAAAAAGCTGAAGTTGCTAGTTGATTTAAAAAAAAATATTTGTTGGCATGTGTGTTGCTATTACTAAAAGAGTACTTAATTTATGCTAGTGAAAATAATAAAAAAATGAAATGTACATTTAATAATTACTATCACCTATATTGCCAGGACCATACATTACATTAAATCTGTACAAAATAGTTGTAGGTTTTTTTTATTTTAAAATAGGCATAAATAAAAATTAGTTTTGGTTGACATTTCTTAACTATGACATTTCTAAACTCTCAATTTCATTGTCCTTCTGTAGTAAGTCTCAATGATTTGAGACAAAATAAGTGTTTCCAAAAGATGGTAGTTATTCTCAAGGCAATTATCAATCAGTTGCTTTTATTATGATTGTCATTATTATTTGTTATGAGTTCTCAATTATAACCTGAGTTCAATTTTTAACATATTATTCATTATAAAAAATAAATTAGATGGACCCCTTTAGATATAGAACTAGTATTACTGCACCGACATATGGTTTGTCCACATACATAAACTATATTTATATCAGAAATTTTTAAGCCATGTAAGAAGTGAACTTCATTTCCTAAAAGTAATCATTATTTCCTGGGGAAAATATTACATTAGAACATACATAGAAGCTACTTCACTTGAAATTCAGCTCAACTATTGAATTAAAATTTATTAAATTCTTGAGAGCCTATTATAGCAAGCGATGTTTTTCCATATCCCCCATTAGATAACCATACAGAGAGAATGTCAATTGTAGTTGTATAAAAATATGTTAGAATGTACTTCAGTTACCATGGTAGTATTTGCAATGCTTAACAATAAAATTAGGATATATTATTGACATAGTGAATTTAAAAAATGTGGCAAAGTGTATATCCCAGGGGGATAACTCAAGATTTTTATCAGTTGTAACTGATGAACCACTCTGGTGAAGGATGCTGATAATGGGAGAGATAATGCTTGTGTTGTTGGGTATGTTAATCTAAATAGCTTCACCTAATGCTATTTGCAATCTTGTTTTACTTTCCTGTCAATAACAATTTGTTATTAAATGTATATTCTTCAAATAAAATTGATATTAAATGTTTAATTCAAATTTGACATAAAATCAAGTAATAAGTTTTTGTCAATTGCTAGGTTACAGTTGTTTTAATAAAGCACAACTTATTATCTAATGAAAGTTAATAGTAAGCAAAAACAAAATGTGAAATGCATCCTATAGTAAAGCTTATGCTATTTAATAGTATATGACACTTTAATAGTATATGACAATAGTAAACACTTATGCTATTTAATAGTATATGACATGCTTTTCACTCTTGTTTAGAAATTAAATCTGGGTTTCATGTTTAGTGCTCACGAACTGCTAAGAAAAAGAAACTACCTTAATGTTTACTCCATTTATTGTTTTTAGTGTTTAATTTTTAAAGTAGATTTATATGCATCACATTTTATATGGAATATGTATGGGAATATGGTTCAAAATAATATTGCCAGTGATGTTAGTGAAAAGAACCATTTAGTAAGGGATAAATGCCCAGTAGCTATCCTGTAAGCATTTTTAGCTCTTTGTGCACTGCCTTTCTCTAAATGATCCTATTTTTAAAAGTTGTCTTGCAGGAGGTGAAGAATAGAAAATCCATATTCAGTAGTCAAACAATTTTTGATTTTCTTTTCTTTTTTTTTTGCTATCCCAGAAAGCAAATTTTATTGAACTACACGATATTCATACAAATAAACTATTTGTTCCTGCTATAGCTAGAAAGTTTTGATTGTGATTTTGGGTTACCCACCAGATTTCAGAGCTAAGATGAGCGAAAAAAAGCTATTCAATTTTGGATTAACATCATATCTTGTATAATATATTTGTTTACAGTTATATATAAAGCGGGGGTAAGTATACATTTGTAGCATTACATCATCAATGTAAGCTTTACAGGAATCATTGAAACAAAGAGCCTTCCTATGCAGATATCTTATTTTCAGAAGGCCCAAAAACTATCTCCAGTTTTATATTCATAACTTTCATTCACAAGAGCCTAGTGAATAGATGTTCTCTGCAATGCCCCATTATTTCTCTGTTTCTTAAAATGAACCTTTTACAATCTATTAAGGAAAGATATAGCCAAGTTTTCCCTTGGGCATGTTCAAATGCATCACCTAATGCTATTTGCAACCTTGTTTTTCTCTCCTGTCAAAAGACTTTCTTTCATTTTCATTCTTGCCAAAGGGCTTTTAAAATAAACTTTAGTTTGCAGTTCTAGAGTGTCTACAAGGTAACAGAGAAATGTTAACAATGTATTTTGAATTATTGCTGTTATAACCACCTACATAAAAAAGTGAATGTTCTAAGTGGTTTGATTTTACCACAATGGATTTCTGCTTAATGGATATGTTATTATTGGTAACTAAAGAAATACAGAAAATCAAAAAAGCTCTGTTTAAATTTATGCTTTTATCCTCCAAAAGAATAACTCCACTTTTTGTGATAACTAGTCTTTTGTGAATCTAGTGAAGTAGTATGTAAAATCATCTATAATTGTATATAATTTAATAAAATAAAGCATTTTAATACAAATATTATACTATAAAGATGGGGTTATGTTGGGATTATCTTTTCTGGATAAAGGTAATGATAACACAGTGTTAATTGGCACACAGTTGTTTTTCTTATGGAATGTAACTTCATTGTCTGTCCCCCCCAATTTGTGCAGCAATACCCATTTTGTGCTATATTACCAAAATAACACATTATACAGTAATAACTGTGGGAAATATTAAGATTGGCTTTCAATTACAGGATCTCCAAATTTTATTTATACTTTTCATGTAATGACTTTTTATTCCAAAACATGAAAAATCATGGGCTCAAAATAGTCATCATTACTATAATACTAATTGTTGATACATTTAAATCCAGGACAAAGAAAAATACATATTTTATATTTTGGCTGATTGATACACTGTTGGCAAATAAGAAATAAAAGAAAATAACAAAATAAGATTTAGGAGTAATTATAGCATTTGGAAAAATAACAAAGAAACTATCTCAAACAAATATCATAATACTACATTTGTGAAATTGTGGAAGGGTTTTGAAATGCTTGGGAATGGAATGTAAAATCAAGTGCATTAGTTAACTTAATTTCAAACTTCCTTGTGCCTAGTCTGTTCCATAGCTAGTCAGACCAATGATCACACTCTTATACATAGATAGGAAGATAACTACCTTTAGAAATGCTATTACACATCTGTTAACTACTATTTTACATAAATATTTCACTGTATAGTCAAACTTTTAGCAAGCCATGGATTTATTCTGGTCAAAACCATGGCAAACACATATCTCTTTACTTAGTTGATGTGTCAAAGTGATTTAAGTGGTGGAAAAGAGAGTAGGAATTCAATAAAAGTGAAATAATAATTTCAAGACAGGCAATGCTTAAGATTTAACCTCAATTATCATGTATATCAGACAGATTTTGCATTATATAAACAACATCTCAGCTGAGTGTTACTAATAGAAATATTAAAATAAACATTTTAATGAATTTAATGTGATTTTAGTTTTCTTTCTCAATGAATATAATGCATATATAGCCATAAATATAAATATATATTTTAAGGGGAATACATCATAATTTGGAGTCTCTATGCATGCTGGTGGCACATGTAAATAAAAAAAGAGAAAAAAATATATATTTAGGTTTAGAAATTCTCAAGTAATTTCTGACTGTCCGACACTCCTGATGTGTATATACCTGTGGGGGTATATAAATGCAAATAAATTTATCTTCTTTTATACCTATTTATATTTTTGTCTATATTAAAAAAAATTCAGTTTACTTTCATGAGAAAAGTAACTCTCATAAAACGATTTTTAAAAAATATTTGAAATATCTGTAGTTCTAAAACATATTATTAAATTCTCCTTCTAAGCATAAAACTAATTATTGGAAAAAATCAGGAACTGCGTTTTATGTGTAGGACAGAGAAAGTTGATCTCTTTTTCTAATAATGAGAAAGATTATAAGTTTTTGACTTACAGAGTTTTGGTTACCTGTATTTTGTTTTATAAGTGATAATCACATACCACAATTCTCATAATTTCAAATACAGTATAGACTTTTTTCTTTCCTTTACGGAAAGTTGCAATGCCTAAGCATATGATTAATGACAATATTCAGAATATTAACTGAATTTTAGGTTTACATCTGATCAGTTACTGTTCTCTTAAGTTGGTGTCTATTGCATCAGACAGTTTCAAGTTCAGTCAGCCAAGTACTTACCTGCATTTACCTTGCCATGAGCATTTCAGAATTTTTCTAGTTCCAGTTAACTTACTCTCCATTGAGTTATCATGTAAAAAGCCCTGTTTGCAATGCATAAATCTAGGAGGGTAAGAATATATGTCAATGTCCTCCACTCTGTGACTTTATTTTAAATATGATTTGTCACAATCCCACCCTGTGAGATTATAGTCAGAAAATGGCTGCCAAGGAGGAAGAGGCTCTCACTAAACAGGGACTCTACTTAGCACCCTGTTCTTTTCCTCCCAACTCCAGAACTGGAAAAAATGCACTTGTGTTGTTGATAAGTTACTTAGCTTTGTTATGACACTGCAAATGGACTAAAATAAGAAGATAAATAATGTCCCACTCTCGGCAGTGTGTAAAGGAAAGCCTGTTTCTGGCCCTATTCCAGTTCCTCAGCTTTAGTCTAATAGCTCCTCTCACAGCTTTGGGTAAGAGAAACCAGTGTTGTCCTCAGTGCTTAAATAGCTGACACTTGGGATGATTACAATAGTGTGTGTTCTTTTGTCTGTAATGCAGATCTGTCTGGATATAAACAAAGAGTGTTCCAAATGATTCAAGAATAGACAAAGGGAGACTGTTGTATAGATCAAAAAATTATTCAGTTCCTAATAGATTATTGCTAAGTATCTGTCACTTGATGCTAGAACAATTTTGAAAGATTTTTGACAATTAATACCACACATTTTTTTTTTCAAAAATATCACCTCATTTTCTCATAGCAATTCAGAGATATATTATCCACATTTAGTAGAGGAGAAAAAGACAAGCTAAATTCTTTGCTAAAATTTGCCGAATTAGTAAATGACAAACTCAGATAACAACCAGATCTTTTGTCATCTGGTCCACATTTTTCTCTTGAGAATTCAAGGCAAATTTAAAATATTATAGGAGGGAAGGGAAAATAATTTCACTTAATAATTGATATATATTTTGTTTGGGCCTTATTAAATATTTTGGTTTTTATTTAAGGTATGTACATGTTTTATAAAGAAGTTGAAAGTTTTGCTGTACCCCAATGACAATACATGGACATAATGTGACTGTTTAAGGACAAAGTTATTTCACAGTTCTCAAAGGCCACACTCTTTCTTTAGAACAGTGACTACAGATTGAAAAATGCAAAGCCCTTTGCTCTTTACAGTTATTTTTCCTCTCAGTTAATGGCATAACTCACTGAACTTTTCTAAAAGTCAACATATTTCTTGACCTGTGACATAGAAGTGACTTGATAACTAGGTATCTGAGCGCTTGAATACATAACAATGAAGGCATATATATAAACTTTAAGGCACATAAATTAGAAACTTTTCCCCCAGGTACAGTCAGCGATTTTCCAGAAAAACCTGAGCAAGGGCACATTGCATTACAATCTGAAAAACATAATCTAAAAGAACAAAGGACTATATGACTATGGGAAAGTGTGCAGCAATGTTGACAGTAAACACAAAGTTTCCCTACACTTCACTTAAAAAAATGCTATTAAGGAATCCAACTAAATGCATATGTCCTAAAGACTTTTTTTTAGAAAGATTATGCAAAAATTTCCTATATTGTACTTTTTGTGTTTAAAATATTTTATAATTTTGAAATGCTGTATTTGGTTGATTAAAGCCATCTGTGTGTTTTTATCTCTCCAAAATTTATGTATAGTGTCTGCTTCCAATGTAAAAACTTATTTGCTGTACACTTGGATATAAGGAACAGTTGTTTATTTTAATAGGGTAGAGTGGGTATAATTAGGATGCAAAAATGATGTTGCTTAAAGAATGAAAAGAGGATAGCCATCCTTTAGCTTTCTCATTGTCATCAGACTACTTCTTATTTAATTTCAATCAAGAGTTTAACATTAAGAATGAATTAATCCCATGGAAAAAATTTACATTTCCCACTGTATCTCTTTCACATAAATTTAGGTAAGGCTTATGGGCACTGAAATGTCTTTTGAAAATATGTTTTCTTCCATTTTGCATACATGATCTTGTATAAAAGGGACCATAATTTTAAGAAAGATAGTTCTTAATACATCCTTTTCTTGCTCCTACAGATCCAATTAAAGATTTTCTACTCTAAAATCTATGGGGTGCCTTATGATATATAATTTTGGTAAACGCAATAAGAAAATAATAAAATGTTTTAACTTCCAGAGAAAGTACATCTAAAAAAAAAAAACTTTCACATATTTTTCCTTTTTTCATTTTGACCCTAAATATCATGGATCAGATTTGTACAAGCAAAATAAGGCATGTAAGCACAAAATCCTATGAATTTATGTGTCTCACTATTACAAAATGACATAATGTATATTCCATAAAAGAGGATGAACTTAGTATTGAACTTAAGTTCCTGTCAAAGAAATAGCCCTTTGAAAAATAAACTGATAATGATTGATCCTGTTTCTACCCATATTAAATACTTTTATACTGAGTCATTAGCATGCAATGAAGTATCCAATTATTATATCTCCTGCTGTTTTCAACTCTTACAGATTGTCAGTCCTCAGTTTGAAATAAGCTGCATGATGTGAAACACATTGCTCTTTCTGTGAGTGGTCTGCTGAACTGATATGCTTTCTGACTTCCTTGAGCTTTTCTTTAGTTGCAAGCCAATGCTAATAGCATGATCCATGCTTTTGGTTTTAAAACTATTTATACAGCAAACAATTCCTTAGAAGTTTTCTTTACATATAACACAGTTCATTTCTTTTTGTTTTCCAATAGAAGGTCTTAAATACTTGTACTACTGTTAGCTTTCAGTCAAAAATATTGCTTTAAGAAGAGCTTTCGTTCATGTTAAGACATATGAATAACATATGATCTTATAGTCCTCCCATGCCCAACCATCACTTCTGAACTTTTTTTTTAAGGAAGAAACAAGAACATTGGTGTAAGGACATGTTAAACTGGTACAATTCAATTAGCAACCTATGCATATGAGCAATTCAGCTATGGCCGGTCCATACTGAGATTCTGAAGACCTGTTATTAAATAAAGAATAATATAATACCTTATTTGTATTATTTATACTTATTACGATGAAATGACAGTACTTTAAAAGATGACATTAAATAAAATAAGGTTAATAAATGTAAATTCATATGTTTCTCATTTTTAAAATGTGGCTACGAGAAATTTTAAAACTAAATGTGTGGCTTTTGGCTTTTGCTTGTGACTCACTCTATTTTAATTGGGCCACACTAATTTGTATTTGACAGGTTACTCTATACTGTATTTTAGGTAAATTTCTCAATCTTGATTCATTTTTAAGATTTTTAAAATCATCTTTGAAGGAATTTCTCTTAGTAGAGGAGACCTACTAATTTGCTCCATTTTAATTCTCAAATTACTTTTTTCCTTTATAAGTCTGCTGCTTTTTTCCCATTAGCAATTGCGTCTTCAGAATTCTTTGTATGTGTATTATAGTCTTTAGATATAAGCTTACAAAGTAGGTATAATATGCTTCAAAAGTGGGCTTCTGTATATATCCAATGCACTAGCAATTAATTCCTTAAACAGCAACATGCCAACTATCTCTTTTATGTCTTGTTGTTGTTGTTGTTGTTTTTTACTATGCTTCTGACTAGAGGATCACATTACTTGGGAAGACTTAAAGTATACTGTTGACTGGTGGAAAACTAGGCAAGCATGGTGATTTAAAGCAAGGGTTAAAAATTGTGAAGCTTTACAGTGGGGACATCCTAGAGCTAGATTTTATTTTTTGATAAATCACAAGAATTTTCGGGGCAAAATATTCCTTCTTTCCACAGGGAACACTTAAACATAAAAAGGACTCTGCTGTCTCTAACACAATTTCAATGAAACTTTAAAAATAATGAATAAAAAATTCCAGCACAGTATCAAATAGGGACAAATATTAAGATGGGATGCTAGATATTGTTATGAATAATTCACCAGAATGGGACTTTCACCCCAGAGTAGATCATGGAAAAAATTGTTAACTGTCTTTTGTATGTATATTATTTTATCTAGTCTGCATATGCATTCTCTGTTTAAATAGGGACTCTTATGAGAAATCCATAGAAAACCAACAGAAATGCTCAGAGTGAATTATTTTCCTTTCCCATTCTCTCCACCCAAAGTCTTTCTAGGAAAGAGAAATAGTCATTTACTATTTCATACAGTACATTACATGGTATTTATTTTTAAAGGAAATATGCATTTTCCCTAATAAAGTAAAATAACATAAAAGGATAAACTTCATTAAAATACATTGAGTCTACATTTTATTTTATTTTTTTAAAGATTTATTTTTTATTTATGCTTAATAGAACTGGGTGCAGTGGTGAGAGATTCACCAGAGACAAGTGGGGAGCAGACCAGACAGAAGTACTAAAATTAGGGTAGCAGCAGGTGAGACAGAAGAGTTCTGCTCCGCCATGTGTGTTAGCTCCCTGGCCAGGGATCAAACTCATGTGGCAGTGGCTGGGATAGCTTGATAGCTCTGAGACTTTAACCCCTGCATCACAAGGGAGGCCCTGAGTCTTCATTTTATCAAAACAAAATAAAAAATTTAAAAAGTTATGTTATGTGTGTATATTTGTTTATTTGAGCAAATTTTAGTTTTCATCTGAAGACACTGAATATGTATGTCTAGTTTTCTCAGCATCACAAAAGTACAAAATGTCACAAACTAGTAGAGGGATGATACATCAGTTAAAAAAAAAAAAAGAAAGAAGAAAAGGACTTTTGTGGCCTGCACACAGAAAATATAAAGATAAAATTGGAATTCCAGAGCAGTTTCTTGCAGGAAGAAACAGAAAGGTCAAAAACTTCTGATGACAGCAAAAAAAGGTAATCCTTTTTGTAAGATCTAAAAGATGATCCTTGCATCCATGAATCTCAGTTAACAGAAAGGTCAGTGAGTAGTTTACTGACTGTCCCTAGGGCTTTAACTACATGATGCTAGAGAGCCATATGTTTCCAGATATGTATAACGTTACTATCAGATAAGAAAAAGCCTGATTAATTATATAGTTTTTCTCTTTCTATCTGAATGATTGTCATTATGTAAAAAATCTAATTAACAGTCATACCATAAATTATTTTAGGCATATATTTTTATTTTAAATATTTATTTATTTATGCATAAAAGAACTAGGGTATAGATCAGAGGTGCAGGGGTGCACCAGAGAGAGTGGAGAGGTAAAAGACAAATCTACTGAAATATACTGCTGAGGGAGCAGCTGGTGAGACAAGAGAGGTCTGCTGCACCTTGTGGGTTGCTCCCTGGGGATCAAACTTGTGCTGCAGTGGCTGGTGATAACTTGATAGTGCTATGTCTTTAACCCCTGTGCCACCAAGGAGGCCCTATTTTGGTCATATCTTTGCAAGCAAATATAATTATTTATTTTTAGATAAGAGTTGATTGATTTATTTTAAAAATACTAGTTATGAATATTTTAGGATCACAAATATACAAAGATTCTAGAGATGGAAATGGTAGTTTTTTTGCCACAAAATAATTCACTTTGGATTTTTACATAAATCTATTTTGGATTTTACAAAGAATAATTCTGATAAAGTATTAGAAATTTGTTTTCGACTTGAAGACATTACTCTGTGTGTGTGTGTGTGTGTGTGTATAAAGAGAGATCTTCTATATCTCTCTAAACAATTGAGAAGTTTCATGTATTTTTGTGATCATGTGATGAGGGCACACATCTGGATACTTAGATTTATTTAGATTTATTTTTTTCAGGCGGGAGCATTCTATGCTTTTGCACAGCTCACCTCATACATTCTTGTATTTCCTATAAAGAAGACCAAGCACAAATAGCAGCTAAGTTCTCTTAACTTTTCAGGTTATTTTATCATTTTCTAACATTTCTGCAATAGCACTGTATTACTTTATTTACTTTTAATGCCTTACTTACTGCAGAAACTATGTCTTCTTCACTCCACAACATGGTGTTCATGTTCATCAACATGGTGCTCAGTAAATATTTTTATTCCACAACAAATAAGAAGTCTGAGAACTGGACATACTATACTAAACACAGCATTTTATGTCTATTTTTAGAAGAAATAGTTGTCAACTACTAGTGATATTATGTTACTTATTAATCATTCCTGAGAACTATCAATTTTATACTATCTATAAGTCTGCTTGCAGCTGTAAGCATTGAATTCATACTGATTACTGCCATTTTCCTCACATGGAGTATAATGGTCTGGCCTAAAACCAGCTGACATAGCATGTACATAAGGAACGAAACTTTTAGAAATCTTTATTATTAAATCATTTTGATCACCAATTATACAGATGTTTAAACTATGGGTGAACACCAACTTCATTTTGGTATAACAAACTGTTAGACTATTTTAATTAGCAAAGTTAAAAAGTAGGCAAGTCTTTCAAGAATCTGAAAAATACCTTTTTTTTGCACTTAATGTGATTTGTCTATGACTGCCATTTATTTGTATTGCATGAGATATGAGATAATACCATCAGTGTCAGAATTACAAGAACAGTATAACCAGTCCTAATTAGGAACTGAAGCAACTTCAAACAGATAAAACAAAGAGAAAAAAGGGAATAAAAAGGTCTCAAGATTAAAGTTTTATGTTAGAAAGAGTAAGAGTATAGTATATAAAAGTATAGTATATAAACAAACTACAACAAACTGATTTGACAGTCTTTTTTTGTAATAAAGAAAAATTGCTTTGCATTCTATACCTTTTCAGCTTTTAAAGTATAAAACTGATAATTATTCTTTATATTGCTAATTTCATCATTAGGAAGTATTTTGTTATTCTCATGGAAAGTATGCTTTCGGAGTAATTTTATCTTAGAATAATCACTATCAGATGTGTTGTATTTAGTAAGGGTGTGATATGTAAAAACGTAGGGAGGGGCCTCCCTTGTGGCACAAGGGGCTAAGATGCAACCTATGAGGCACACCGCAGCCACTGCAGCACAAGTTTGATCCCTGGCCAGGGAGTTACCCACATGCCACAGCAGACCTCCCCTGACTCACCTTCTGCTCCCCTCAGCAGTGTTTCAGTCAATTTGCCTGTTCTTTTCCCCACTCTCTGTGGTGAATCCTCTCTCCTCTCTCCCCCCACACCTCTGGCCTGTACCCCTGTTCTTGTATTTATAAATAAATAAATCTTAAAAAAATAAAACAACTAGGGAAGCTTTTTAACAGATGGGAATATATGAATTTGAATTATTTGTAATATAAAGTTCTAAATAATCAGTATTAAAGCTGAATATTTTCTTTATTATCACTATTATTTATTAACACTTTGGTTAGCAATAAACAATTATCTGATCTGATCTGTTTAAATGTCATGGAGGTAGTCTGTATGCTGAAGAAATCAAATAATGATTTTGAATCTTTAACTTAGAAAATGTGGTTAGTTTTCTAAGCATGATTTTTTATGTTAAAAAATAAGTTTTAGTACATTTTGGCATTATTTCATCTTCCAGAAATTTAGGACAAATCTTGATTCCCTAGAAAATGATCCCATTTTCCTCTCTTGAGTATTTTGCAACAGAACTATAATGAAATAATTTGAGTATTTAAAAACTGGATACAATGCCTCATTCCTCACATCCAGGTCATTTAAATTCTTTGCTCAGTGCCTGTTTTCTACTAGATTGTGTCCAAGTTTGGCAGTTTAGTCCAAAAGCTCATTATCAACTGAACTTTTGACTCACATAAATTATTTTCATTAAATTATAATTAAATTTTTATCAGAAGAGTTTTTGAAGGGTTTCCATTTCAATTATTAGAAAAATATTTTGGGTCTAAGGATTGAGAAGTAGTATATTCCCCTTTAACTAGAACTTTTTTTTTGTCTTAATTAGGGTACATTTATTTACTTTTAGGCTTCTAGACTGTCTGTACTCAAAACAAGCTTTGGATTTGAATTTTTAATCCACTAAAGAAAACAGACTAAAATAGGACAGCATGAGTTGTTCTTGCCCACAGTTCTTTTCTATTTGCACTACGTTTATCTTCATATACTGAAAAACGTTCTTTTTTCTGCATTGAAAAGTTGATGTGCCAAATAAATTGAATTTCTCTTTCTTTCCATATCTCTATTGACTGGAAGAGGAAATTTCTCTGGATTTCCATGTAACTTATTTATCAGCATATTTCAATCCCATTTACTGGTTCTGCATTGCTAACTACTAACATTTTAACCTTATTTTGGCTTTTCTCATTTTTTTCCAGAAATATATTGAGTTGATATTTAATTGGGATAGAGGAAAAACTTATGTCTAGTATATACAAAATAACTGTCATATTTAGGGTATATGGCTTTATGTAATTTTATCCTTGATTTGCAAACTTACTCATTTTTTAAATTTTATAAAATAATCTATGTAGATATTGTAAGTATCCACAATACATGTGTTTATTTTATATTACTTAATTTAAGATTTTTATATAGGTACATGTCTCAGACTTGTTTCTCAATTGGTAATATAGGCAATATTATAGATGATGATCCCAAATAAGTATTGAAATTTACAGTGATCATTTGCAGAACTGAAGGCATGTAGAATCTTTCTTGGTCTAAATTTTGTTCTTTTTTCTTGAGGGGGCAGTGTTAATGTTATAAATAATAGAATTTTCTGCACATTAATAATATAAGCAAGAGATGCAAAATAATTTTTGTTACTCTATTAGCTAGCATTTAATTTCTCCAACATCTCTAACATTTTAACTCTGCTAAGTTCTGTGCTCTCCAACCAAAGAGCACTGTTTCCATTTGCTCCAGACTTGGCATGGAAGGGCAAAATTTTAAAATATGAATGGAGATCACCACAAGTTGGTTAATGTGTTGTACTTGTTAAAGTTCAGCTTGCACAGTTCTATCTGTAGGATATTCTTATTCACATTAAATTTTAAAACAGCATAAGTCATTAATGAATGAGAGATAGGATTTATTACTGGGAAAACACAAGAACATGAGAAGTAGTTAAAATTTGAATGTCTTGTCAGAAGCACCACTGATAATAACTGAGGGGAAAAAATTCTTCATGCACAAATCGGAGGAATCTTCAAAATTAGCTAAATGATTTACTAGTAGATAATATGTGACAAAATCCTGGAGGGTTTTTTTTTTTTGTGTGTGTGTGTGGGACCCTTGCCGGTGGCCAGGGATCAAACTGGCGCTGCAGAGGCTGTGAGCAGCCTGGAAATCCAGCGCTCAACTGCTGCGCCACAAGGGGAGGCCCAAAATCCTGGAGTTTTATAGAAAACAAATATGTAGTTTTGAACTATATGTTATATGTAAAACAAAAACAGAACAATATTTATAGTTACTGGTAAAAATGATCATGTAGGACACATTGCAAATATTTTAAATATTAACAGCTATTATAAAAATAGAAAATTGTTTTCAATAATCTGAAGATACTTAAAGTAAAATATAACTAAAATTCTGTACTCTTAAAAACTTAAAATATAACTATAAATATACAAAATAACTGTCATATTTAGGGTATATGACTATATAAGTTTATCCTTGATTTTATGTTTTTTTTTTTTTTTAATAGAGGCATGTTATTTATTTATTTGTTTGTTTGTTTGTTTGTTTTATACATGCACTGGGTAAGTAAGAAGCGCGGGAGGGTGAGAGAATTCACCAGAGCCAGAGCAGGGAGCAGAGCAGGCAGAAGGACCGAAGTACACTGCTGAGGGGAGCAGCGGGCGGCAGGAGAGGTCTGCGCGCCATGTGTGACCCTCCTCCGGTGGCCGGAGAGCAGCCGGGGATCGAACCAGCGCTACAGAGGCTGCGGGCAGCTTCGCAACCCAGCGCTCAACCGCTGCGCCACCGGGGAGGCCCTGATTTTATGTTTTAATTAATGTTTGATATTTATTAGACATTACCCATTTGCTCTTTTCTTTGTAGCTTTAGAACATAGCTATTCCTAAATAATGCAAATGGTACACCTCTGCGAAAAACTACTTTTCTATTTTGGTGATAGCTTGAAGATGGAGAGACATAAAAAATGTTTTAAAGAACACATTCTTATGTTTACATAGTTATTTTATGAAAATTATGATAAATGCATTTTCCTCAATGATTTTTCAGAAAGCAGATTTGGGGAATTATTCCATATAAGAACAGCAGAAATATTTAAGCCATTAAAATATATACATAAATTATTAAGTCATTATTAACTTGAGATTAAATTGATATAGAAAACACATTGTTTCCATAAGGAATTTTTTTAGGAATATCTTTTTATTAATGAAATATGGGGAACGGTTTTATAGATTCTCCTGTCTTATATTAGATTTACCAACTCTATTATGAATTAGTAATAGAAAGAATTATCTCAGGGGATTGTCTTCTGCTACATTATTTCTTTCATTCTTATTGTGGTTTTACTACTTTGAATATTTATACTTCTTTGATTATTGCTTTGATCTTTTCAATTTAATGTAATTGTAATATTTAGATATTTTATGCACCAGAAAAAAGACTTGACCAAAATTGCTGACAGTTTTATAACCAATAAAATGTTTGCCTCTTTCAACATTCAATATTTTGAGGGCCTCCCTGGTAGCCTACGGGTTAAATTCAGCCCTATCACTGATTAAGGCATGAGTTAGATCTCTGGCCAGGGAGCTAACCCACATATGGCAGAGAAGACCTTTCCTCTCTCACCCTTTGTTTTCCTTAGCAATGTATTTCAGCAAATCCACTTGCTCTGCTCCCCAGTCTGTCTCTGGTAAATCCTCTCACCCTCAAAACTCTAGACTACACTCCAGTTCTTCTATGCAAGAAAAAAACGAGATCAACCCATTAACTGTCTGAAAAAAATGAGGCATCTGTAAAGTTAGTCTGGCTGCCAAGTTTAGCTCCATTGTATATCTCACAATGTTACCTTCCTAAACGTAATAATGGTTCCTAATCCATGTGTGTATGTTCTGAAGTTACTCATGTCAGTCAATCCCTAGTCTTATTTACAGGTTAAAGGTCTAGGTAATCATCATTTAATTTCTCCTTTTTCTTTAGTTCAACATACTTAAATTGGGCCTCCCCAGTGTCGCAGCTGGTTGAGCACAACACTGTGAAGCTGTCCACAGCCTCTGCAGCACGGGTTCGATTCCTAGTTGGCCAGGGAGATACCCACATGGTGCAGCACACATCTCCTGCCTCTCCTGCTGATACCCTCAGAAGTGTCTTCTGTCCATCTGTCTGTTCTGCTCCCCACTCTGTCTTTGGTGAATCCTCTCACCCTCCCATGCTTCTGGCCTGTACCCCAGTTCTTTTTTTTTTAAGATTTATTTATTTATTTATTTATTTATTTTCATTTATTTATTTATTTATTTATTTATTCATTTATACAAGCACTGGGTACAGGCAGAAGTGCGGGAGGGTGAGAGAATTCACCAGAGCCAGAGCGGGAAGTAGAACAGGCAGAACAAGGAAGCACACTGCTGAGGGGAGCAGCGGGTGGCAGGAGAGGTCTGCCCACCATGTGGGACTCTCGCCAGCAGCCAGGGATCAAACGGCGCTGCGGAGGCTGCAGGCAGCTTCACAGCCCAGGGCTCAACTACTGTGCCACCGAAGAGGCCCTGTACCCCAGATCTTGTATAAATAAAAATAAATCTTAAAAAATACC